>NC_133617.1:257540453-257785453 GCF_048593235.1 Sminthopsis crassicaudata | reverse complement strand
TTGAAACCTAATATTACCACTCCTATTTTTTCTTCTTCTAAATATTCAATTACTCAATAATGATTATTATGTGGCCTTCTTGGCTTACTACATTATTAGATTACTATAGATTTCTTATGCCAAATTAGCGGAAATCACTGTTGTTCATAAAAGTGAATCACCCTTTTTAGTTGTATTTATGCTATGGGGCAAGGTCATTTTAAGTTTATGAACTTTTATATTTTAAAAATAGATATCCTACAACTGACAAGATGTAGGGTGGTTATAAATTTAAAAGTATGCTTAAACTTTTTATGAGGAACTAATTCAGTTACATTAAAAAGAATAGATTTAGTTTCAAACCATCTGAATCAGAAACATCCTTTTTATAAATTTAAAGCATATGCCACATCCTTTGAAAATGAAATAAATGTTGCCAACTAGTAAAAGAAACCCAAGGAGCTGTCCATGGTAGCAGTTTTATAATGTTGACTTTAAATGAATGCTAGCAAACTACTCTGATCTCTTTCTTTGCACTTTACAGAAGTACAATACTATTTTCGATTAGGACAATTTGCTGTATGGAAAAGTTAATGCTGTGGCTTTTGTTATTAAAAAAACAGAAAAAAAGCAAAAAAAAAAAGGCAAAACTTCATACATATATCATCTTGACAAATATTCTTTGCTGTGATTTAAACATCTTTAGTTCCTACATTAAATAACTACTTAAACTACTGGAAAAGCATAAGTATTCAACATAATTACTCTCTGGCTGTAATGTAAATGGTTTCTATGATAGTAAGACAATGTAAACAAACACACAAAAAGAACTTTGCATTACTTGATTGCTCTTGAAATGAATTCTTGTCCTTATATGACTTAGAGTGTGTGCTATAGAAACCCAAAAGATCATAATTGTTTGATATGAAATGTGAAAAGAATAGTTAAATTGAAAGTTTAACATCATGAAAATCAAAATCCCAAGCGGTATATAAACATTAAAAGAAACTTTGGACTGCTAATCCTAGGAAATGAGTTTTATGGATTGAATTCAACAAGGCTTCAGAAATGGTTCCATCTGCTGCCTAGCAGCTGGTGAAAGGATAAATTTAATTCATTAATTCATTTGGAAAAAAGGATCCAAGTAGTAAAGACTTCATTGCTCATAATGTACATAGGTGAAAATCAAAACTGAAATGTGGGCCAATTGATCATCTTTGATAATGAGCAACATTGTCTTCTCATTTTTGATAAAGGTCTTAGTGGCTGAGTCAATAGCAGGCTGATTTTATGGCAGTATCTAATCATTTCACTGATCATAAAAACTCAGAAAAGTTAAAGGAATACATAATTTTCATTGAGGATTGGGATTCAAACTTTAATGTGAATGTGTGTGTGTGTGTGTGTGTGTGTGTGTATAGGCACTATACAAGTGATTCTCTATACAAAAATGTATATGTTAACTGTATAACTTATCTTGATGTATGCCTCATGATAAATAAGCATAGTTTTAATTATCCACAAAGTTTGAAACAGGAAAAATTATTTGATGCAAAGATCAAAATAATTTAAAACTCAGAAGTTAAGCCTCTTTTTTGTCCTTTCACCTTTTCCTTTCTTTAAACATAATTCTCTATTTTCTTCTTCATAGCCTAGCTTGATATATAGAATGATAGGAAGTTATATAGAAATTGTTTATCTACATCGCCCCCTCCCACCCCGGCCCAACTTCTTTATCCTGTGACATAAGGCTATGGTGTCTGGAAAAGAGATTTAATTGGCTGGCTGGATAGTTCAATAGTTCTCAGCAGTTTTTGAATGTTGCTACATATTTCTAAATGTAAAGTTACCTGAAGTGTTTGAATTTCAAAAACATGATGACATTTTCAAAAGAGTTGATGTCAATTACGTTAAACCAGAAGTTGAGATTATAGAATATTTCTCATACTTTTAGTATCTTAGTTAAAGTTAAGAATAACTCATAAAGACATAGCCTCATATTTTCTGAAGAGGTATTTCCTGGCTAACTACTCATTGGTACATAATAGAGATAAGAATTTCTTTTTGAAAGAAAAGTAAAAACCAATGCCCAGTTGACATTTTCATGTTTCTTCTTTAGATGATGATTTCATGAATGATATTTTGGCTTTCTTTTCTCTGTAGCCTATAGCTCACTGTGGTGGGTTTGTTGGATTTACTATAAAGGTTCTGTTCACACCCTGTGGGTTGGGTTAAGAATTAGGATTTATGCATTTACTTCTACTATTGCATTGTTTATACAGCTTTGGTTTAGTTTTGATCCTTTTTTTTTTTTTTTTTTTTTTTTTTGCCTTTGAGGCTCTTCCACAGTGTCAGCTGCTGACTGATAGTAGGAGAACGGCCTCGTGGTGTGAATGAAAGGGACCTAGCGGTTGGTAAACAGAGATAAGGAATAAATAGAGCACAGGCAAAAGGAGATAGTTCTGTGGGAGCCCAGATTGCCGCCAGTCTGTTCAAGTGAGATGCAGAGCCTGTCCTTTTCCCAGATTAAATTAGTGTGCGAAATCTCCAGTGACCTCCTCCCCTTCTCCCCATACTCTTTAGCCAAGCTGAACAGCCTCTGCTGTAAAGTATTCATTTTATCCAGGGACAAGCTGGACAATAGAACTATCCCTGATACTTATGGACAGCTGTCGTCATTCATAGTCCTTTCAGCATTTCATTTTTCATAGGAGTTAAAAGGGTTTTTACCTTGTAACTGAAGAGAGGGCAGAAATGCAAGTATGCCAGTTCTGAGACTGCTTGGGGGGTAGGGACAGCTGTTGTGGGGGGTGGGAGTAGAGAACTACTAAAGGGAGTTCTTTTTTGTTGTTGTTTTAAATTGGGACAATATGATTAAAATGAAGGAAAAATAAAATTTTAAATAGAATTAATCTTCCCCCCTTGGGATTTTTAAAGTTCCCCAAATTAAGGTCACCAGTACAAACCTAGTGAGTATATCTGTGTTCCATTGCCCTTGTTTTTGCTTAAATATGCTCCTATTTTATTACCTGCAAATAACTACCAGTAAATATTAAGCCCTTGTGAGATACCTCTGTGGTCCCATATTTTTTTTTAGTGATTTACTGCAAATATATTCAGCATTTGACTGATTAAATAGACCTTCGGCAACCTTGAGGGTCACTGTGTAGAGTATGTACATAGAAAATGCATCAGCCCATTGTACCCTGGCAGCTAATGAGATTGGTCGTTAAGTAAATGACACAAAGCCTACAAAAAAAGCTTAGCAGCTCACTAGAGTATCACAGAGTGTCCCTGCACACCACACAACGACACAAACACTGGACTAACCTAGCCCACCCCTGCTTTATTCTACATCACTGCTTCCCTGATGTCAGCGTGAGAGGCAGAACAAAGGCTAAGAGGCGCACGGTAAGTCAGTCTGACAATTATGCCCTAGGGAGAAAGTAGAACAAATCTTAGCCTAACCATGGGGTTGGAAGTCCGTTTCTAGACAAGTAGGTCATAATGAAGGGATTTTTCTGTCACTTCAGGAAATGCTGCTTCTGTGGTCCACGTTAATATTTTGGTAGTGGTTGTCTTTTTTCCATCTCAATAAAAGTTTTGAATTGCAAAAGTAAAGTGGATCCAAATTGTAAGGGAACTTGATTTCGACAGTTAACCTGCTGCTGGAGAAATGATGCTTTGTCTTACTCGGCACAAAATAACTACCACCTAAATGTACGTTCAGATCTGATGAACTTTTTAAGGAATAGGGAAACTTTTATTTCAGTTAGTCCTATGTGGAGAGGTAACAGAATCGTGGGAAATTGGTTTACACAGTAAATCTTATTTTGTGCCATGAACAAATTGTTTGTCCTCTAAAAAATGTTCTCTAAATAACCTTTCCTAGAATGCCTGTTTCTTTGGAGGGTATGGATTTTAAAAAGAAAACATGAGCATAACATATAGATAATGTAAATTATGTTTTCCCATATTTTCAGTTTTCCTGAAATTTGAAATAATAGACACTGCTGTGAATCTATGATGCTGCATACCTAGAGTGCCAATGACTATTTGCTTGTTCTACATAGAAAACAAAATCTTGATGACACTTCTTCAGCAGTATTTGCTTACTAAGGTGCCCCTTGAAAAAAATGTATTTGACTATAATGTCTTGGGATACTTTTTCTAAAATATGGCAGCAGGAAGTTGACAGAAAGTCTTGTTTGCCTTGCTACAATATTCTGGCTGCTTTAGACATGTTTGTTTAGGGTATGTGTAGTTCAAGAGAGGATTATATTGTTATAGGATATAAAGGTAATTTAAATATTTTATTCTAAAGCCTGTCAGATACATAGATTATGGCTTAACTCTTTCTCCGCTTTAAAAAAATCTCAATTCAGTTTATAAAGTTGTGGTATTATAAAACTGATATTTTCATATTACCAGGATCACCCACATTTTAAAAAAGACTGTCACTGGTTATCAAGACATATCATAATCATCTATTCTATGAATTAAAATTATTTACATTATATATAATCAGATGGCCAAAGTACTTTACTTACCCAGAATCATTTTTATTTTTAGGAGAATGTAGCTAAACATGACACAGAATAAATGTCTGGTTGCCTATAGGAGATTGCAAGCACAATCCATCATATATTTATTCATAAATTCAACTACCTATAAGTTCCCTGGAATACTTTCTTGTTCTACAGGACTTTTGATCTTGTGAAAGCTTCTTCTAACATTCCTTTTATTTACTTTTAAAATATACTATTTATTTCAGAGATTATCACTCTAACTATAGTTATTATACTTGGTAATACTTACAGTTTAAACAATTTTGTGAAGTATGGGATGATACAATGTGCTAATAAATTCAAATTAAAGATCTGCAGGAAAGGGAATTTACTTTTATTTCACCAAGTGTTTCTATAATATGTCATCTCACCAACATGTTATACAAACGATGGGAAAGAAACAGTATGTCACTAAAAAAGGATTTTAATTGCCATCTAAAAACAACATCTTTTAAAAAGAATACAACAAGTTGTATCTCCCCAGTTATCTCACAGAACTCCATGTTTTTCAGGAATCCTGCTTATTGAAATTGTTTGCTATAGTTGATGAGGCTTTTGTTATTTTAGTAAAGCAATAAATTGTCCTGAAAATACATCTTTTCAGAAGACCATGGATCTTTTAGTATAACCCTTCTGTTATGGGTGTCCAATTGGAAAAAGTCTGTCAGTCATGTTACAATGCATAAAATCAAGAGAATATTAGACTTACTCTTTTTTATGGTTATGACATTTTAATCATTCACCAAATAGTATGTATATATGAGGTTTTCTATATCTCAGCTAAAACAAGAAAGCAGCAGACAGATGAGCAAACTGGGTACTTACTTCATCAGTGTTGTTATATGTATGTCAAAGTTCATTCTTTAACTAAACTACATATGCAAGAGTCCATCCATTCTGCTGTACATTCATTCCTTTAATTACCATAGCACTGGTGTGAAATTTTACTTCTACAGAAATAACTTTCATGCTTGAACTTTAATTCAAATTCATTCATTAATTCATTTAACAAATAATTATTGAATGGCCATTGAGTACAAAGTAGAGTATTAGCTGTTTTGAGGGATACAAAGATAGAAAAGACATGACCCTTGTCTTCAAGAAACCAACAATCTAGCAAAGTGGAGGACAGCATCAGCAGCAATTAACAACAACAACAACAATGATCTCATAGCTATTTATGTTTTATCAAATATTTTCCTCAAAATAACCCCGTGATATAAGTAGCTCAAGGCTTATTACCCTTAGGAAACTGAGACTGAGGGGTTAAATAATTGGCCGTCATTATATAGCTACTAAATGGTCTAGCTCAGACTAAAATCCAGTTTTCCTGACCCAAACACTAATGTTCTTTCAACTATACCACATTCCATATCAAAAGACATACAAGCAACTCTAATACAAGTGAGAGAAGTGATAGAAGAATGGTTCCAACTGAATTCTATGGATCATAATCTTTCTCACTACTTTTAGAAACAGAAATAAACAATTTACACATAGATGTAATAACCCCATTATCTAAGTACAGCCACTTCAGAACTCTTAGAATTTCAATATTTTTCTGCTCATAACCCAAGATTTAGAAATTTGCTTGATTATTCCTACCAACTCTGAGTTTGTTCATATTAAGATCAAACATATAATAAATATAAGTAAAGTAATAGGTTATAATTATTATGAAATAGAATGATAAATCAAGTGTGTTTTGAAATTTGTGTCCTAATATGTTTTAAAATCCATACTTTTTTTTTATAAATTAAAATGGGTTTTTCCAACTAGTTTTAAAATAAATTATTTTGATACTATGTTCTTCATAATTTAGTTTATTTAATTATAGCAGTGCACTTGCTACATTAAAATTATGGACGGCCTTTCTGCAATTTCAAAGGTACTTCAAATCATAATTAAAGGTGCACCTTTGGATTTAGTTCTCAAGTTATTGGCCTCAGTTTTCTGCCTATTTTAAAATAATACTTTTTAATGAATGTGAATTTTCCCAATGAGGAGTAATTATGATTGGAAGGCACTTTGATTACTCAAGAAACTATCTGGAACTCTTTCCTAAAGTTTGTTGATTGGTGACTGTCTTTGGAGCCGAAAATTCCATTCCAGTGAACTTGAATAGATAATTCAAAAGTCTTTAGGAGAATTAGCTCGTAAATGAAACAAATATTGTTTATTGTGACCAGTAAGTTTGCAAATTTTATTTTTTCTTATAAATACAAAGGTTTTCTTCTTAAGAATATTTGCTGCAATGGTGATTTTATCTGGATTCCCACTTGTGACTTGTTAAGGGCATAATTTTACAGGAGCTTCCTGTATTCACTTCTTTTCTTTTTTTCTTTTTTTAGGTGAACTACATGTTGTTCTGAACTGGCTCTCAAAAATTACAATGACTTCTTATATAGTATTCTCAACAACGGTGTCAGCCACCTATATACTATTAGGCAGAATTATCCAATACACATTAATTGCTCTGTCTCATAGATCATGAAATCCACTTTTAAAAGTCCATACCACATAAATGCCTAAGTACTTGGTGATTATTGATAAAAATAAATATGTATTCTACATACATTTTTGTATATCCAAATTTGGCTTTTTAAATGTACTTAGCCATATATAAAATAAAATATTTGATGGAGTAGGGCAGATAGAGTATAATAAACCTCAATAAAATTATTCCTATAAATTCTAATTTAGCATTTAGCACAGTCCCTGGGCCATAGTAGATAATTAATAAATGATTATTGATGATTGATTAGTGACTAAATTTTTCAGACTTATTTGCTAAAAATGATGCATACATTAAAATTTGCAAAAAAAAAAAAAAAAGATAATCTTAATTTCTTTTTATAATGTGTTCTTCCCAATCCTCCTTCCACTAATCCTAGATAACCTACCTGTCGCTCTGGTGCTTTAATGTGCCTTCTAGTTTTGTGTGTATGCTTCCCACTCCATCATGGAATAAGATAAGACTTAAAATTGAATTTCTTAACTTTTTTTCAATATGTGTCAAAAATAAAATCCATTACTTAGTGAGTGAATATATATTGTAACTGATTGAACAAAAAGATGAGATATTAAGTATTATTGGAAACTTAAAGGTCATTCTACTTCTGTCGTACAGACCTAACTTAAAGTTGTAAATTAATCTTTTAACAGATATATAGATTAAATATAATTGCTAACTCAGAATGAGAAATGTTGATGTTAATAAAATTCTAATTTGTAATAAAATACCATGAACTAGAAAAAAAGAAGCAACTACTATTAATTATTTCATTTCTTTAATATTTTGGTTTGAATTGTAAGGTAAATATTTAATATACAATTTAAATTGTTGATCCTACAAAAATGAAACTTTTAGTACACGTAACTTGAAGAGGAACCATCCTTAAAGTTCTGAGGGCTGAAGTGAGGGGTGACACATTAAAAAAAAGTTGAGAGCCAGAAAAGAGTTAAGGCTGGTTATATGAACACTACAAACAAGGGGCATTTTTTTAAAATAAAATATCCAGCCTAATATATCTACAACCCTTAAGGTTCACCATGTGAAAGAGAGCAGTGTCTATCAAAAGGGTTAAAGAAAATGCATTCTGTTGCATCTGCTTACTAAATCCCTTACTTTAGTAGAAATTCAAATTTTGTAAAGATTATTCGTTTTATTGATGCATATAATTATAATCACAAGCCATCTGCTGATTTGGCAGGCATGGTTAAAATTCTCTAACTCTCATAACCTTTCAAGTACAGTGCCCTTGGGACTCTATTTCACTTTTATATTTTGGAAAACATGTAGGGACAAATAAGAGAGGTCATCTGCCGAATGTCAGACCTGAAAAAATGAAAGAATAGAGATCATGTTTGTTGTTGCTGTTGTTAATGATAGAGGAAGTTTTTTTTTCATTTTTGTTTCTGACTTCATGAAGGATTATCCTGGTTTCCATGATGTATTTGGGGAATTTGATTTTTTTCTAGGGATTAAAGCTCTGTTATTTTACTCCTGGGATGTGGGTTCCAAGCCTAAAAAAAGAAAAAGACCAAAAAACTCAAAACAAATATTGCTTAGGTTGATTGTCACAGGTAAATGAAATATGTTTTCATTTAGCCTTTTTTAACCCACAACTTATTCTATACTTTACTAAAAATTTACATTTCAGTGTATTACCTTCTAACATTGGTTTTCCAATGCAGCACATTTTCCAGATTTTGTGCCACACCTTTTGGTTTAGAGGCCAAGAATAATCAAAAAAATCTTATATAGGCCAGATTATAGAACAACCAGATTTCTCTTACTAAATAACTTTCTGAAATTTCCTATATTTTAGCACCCTTTTAGCACCTTGATATGTGATTATCCCATGGTCAGGTAACATGGCTTTCAGATTTACACCCA
Source organism: Sminthopsis crassicaudata (assembly GCF_048593235.1). Lineage (NCBI taxonomy): Eukaryota > Metazoa > Chordata > Mammalia > Dasyuromorphia > Dasyuridae > Sminthopsis > Sminthopsis crassicaudata. The sequence continues at coordinate 257,776,507 of NC_133617.1, read as the reverse complement.
CAGTAAAAAGAGGACCTTTCTCTAATACAATATGAAGTAATATAATATTACATACCATGGTATTATATATAGATGCAATATAGAATAGTATCATAAATATTGCTGTGTTATAGATGAACAAGATAGGATTTTGATCATAAAGTAGTTAAATGAATGCCACTGAGGACATGGATCATGGAAAAAGAAATGGGCTGGTCATGAGATTAGAATGAAAATAACAGATGGACAGCCCAAGTAGCTCCTCTGGTACTCACTAAAGGTAAAAAAGATATAGAGAAAGAATTCCCATTTTGGAATACATTGACAGATTTTAAGAGATCTATGGTCTTGGATAGGGAAAATACATCCTTATTTTCACTAGTATCTAAATGAAATTTAGTATTTCATTAAATTATGAATAAGAAACATTATTCAGTTTGACAGAGGCATTGATTCACAACATAAAAAAGACACGAAGTAAGGCTTCCATCACATTGGCTGAATCTCATGTGGACAGTCTTTTGTACAACCTACACCAAAAAAGAAAGTATGAGGTGAGAAAGCATAGATGGATTACAATCTGCAATCTATGCCAGTAGAAGGAATACACAAATTGATGAAATCACAGATTCAGTGAAGGATATATACATAATATATATGAACATACTCTTATAAATGATATATAAAAATATATTTTAGTAACACTAATATATGATATTTTACAAATAAATAAGACTTTATTCCCAATTATATAAAATTAAATTGATTTCATAAGGAAAATAGTTGTGATCCAATAATCATTTGAATTTGAAAAATTAATAATGACAAACATTTGCTATCTTTATCAGTTTCAAATATACTACATATGTGTGTATCTGTATATGCATACATATATACATATATGTGACTTAATATAATCTAATGACAAACCAAAAACTAAATTCATTTCCTCCTAAATCAAGGTCTTGTCACGTTCTATTTCTGTTAATGGAAACATTTTCCCAGGTACCTTTGCTTAAAATCTTATGAACATCTTCTAATAAATCTCTCCCAGACAACTAAATCAGTGACCATTATTACCCATTTAAATATCTTTTGTAGCTATCTCATTTTCCATCACCATTGCTACCACTTTACTTCAAGTCTTTGTTATTGCTATCCTAGACTATCAGAGGATCCTCTAACTTTTTTACTGGTTTCCGTGCCTTTGGACCTTTTCTTCTAAAAACTGTCTTACACTTTGCTGACAAATTAATCTTTAAAAAAACATGGCTCTTATCATAACATTTTCCCATTCAGAAACCTTAAGCAACTTCCCTTCAACAATTGTAACATACCATTTCAACTTTATTTCATAATATTCTCCACGTAGGAAATAACTCCAACCAAGGCAGAATACTTACCATTTCTTTAACACATTTTGTGCTTGCTTTCTTTCCTTAATGTGTTTTCTGACACTGTTCTTTGTACTTAGAATGCACTCTTCCCTCCATTTCCACCAAAAGCCATATGTTGAAGTCTTCCCTATCATTCAAACTCAAACTCAAATATTTTTCCCTACATGAAGTTTTCCTTAATCCCTAGAGCTAGAATGATTTTTTTCCCTTCTGTAAATTCTCATAATGTTTTATGTTTCTCTTATGGACTTGTAACTTATTTATTTTGTACATTATTGTCTCCTACTAGATTATAAGCTCTTTGAGGAAAAGACCATGTATTCTTTATATTGATATTTCTCTCCCTACCATGAACATAATGCTTATTGAAATGAATATGTATTATAATAATATTAAATTTAATCAAATAACAAATAGATATTTACCACGTACAGGAATTCTGCTAAGTATTAAGCGTATACTCCCCAAAAAATCCTTGTCAGTGAGAAACTTACATTTTAATGAGAGGTAACATACAAATAGAAGACAAGTAAGTATATAGGAGAAAGAAAGAAATTGTGAAAGGCAGATATTAGCAGCTAAGAAGAGTAGGAGAGGCTTTCTAGAATAGATGGGATTTGAGCTTAATTTTTAAGGAACTAAGAGGAAGAGATGAGATAGCATTTCTTGAAAGAGGGACAATCAGTGCAAAAGCATGGCAATAGGAGATAGAGTGTTGTGTTCCAGGTACTACAAATGAGCCTGTGTTATTGGATCATAAAATGAAAGAAAGTAAAGTATGAAAAGATTAAAAAGTAGGAAGAGACCAGATCATGATGAGCTTTGAATGCCAAACAAAAGAGGGAAATAATAAGGGATCACTGAAGTTCACTGAAGAGTTGGATTATATGGTCTTATCTATGTTTTAGAAAAATCATCTTAGCAGCTAAATTATTCAAGAAATAATCAGATTCATTCTTTCTCCCAACAACTTATAGATAAAACTAATATTAGTGTAAATTCTCTTTAAATATAAGAATGTTTTAGCATTTTTTTGTTTCCTAAGAACAGCAAACATTTGTAAAAATCAGATTCCCTAGGCCAAATTAAACTTTAAATTGAATTTTAAAGTGCTAGGAGCTATGTCTGCATTTTGGATACTACTTAAAGCATTATATTAAAATGACAACTTAAACATTGTTCCTTGGAGGGATTGATAAAGATTATTTTAAAATAATTCAATCTTTTTTTCTTGAGTTTCCAAATATTCTGTTGAAAATAGAATGTTATATGCAATACCAAACTGCTGGTATGAACTCTACCTACTCTTTCAAAAGATAGAAAGTTCTTAGCACTGCTTAAACCACTGTTACTTGTGGCAGTCTATCATGGGCAAGATCACATTTCTTGTACAATGGCTATGTGCACACCATGAGAGTTTCATGTGATGGTTAGAACATTTCACAATGAACTTGTTTGGGATAGGCACTCCATAGTTAGTGCCATTATAGACTTCCTTAACTAAGTAATGCTACAACAATCAGAGCTTGAAAAGATGACATGAATTATGCAACCCTTTGCTAAATCATCTAATCAATTGAAATATTTATTTTTAATGTTTTATTCTATCCTGTAGCATACAAAGAAGTCACAGAATGTTAGAAGTGGCTCTCCAGGATCTTGGAGATTCATTCATTGCAACAAATGTTTTTTAAGTAGACACCATGTATCTTATGTAAAGACATAAAAGACTTGAATCAGACAAAGTCTACCCTCCTAAAATTTACGGTCTAGTTTAAGGATAAGACATGAAAAATTATACAATGTTAAATAATTATATTACTTGAGGTCAAAGTATTTGGCTCATTATAGACCGGGAAGATCAAGAGATGCTTCATGAAGAAGAAAACATTTGAATTAGGCTTTAAAGGTTAAAAAAAGGAATGCAAAAGGCAAAAGGGAAGAAGTTTAGGGTTTGAGGAAAGATGTGAGCAAAAACAAGGTAGTAAAAGAGCACAGGGTCCATTCTAGGAGGTAGAGTCCTATTTGAGCTATAAAATGTATGAAGGAGAGCAATATAAGGTAAGCCTAGACAGATATTGATAACATATGTGGAGGACTTTGGATGACAATCAAAGATTTGAGATTTACTTAGAAAATAATAGGAAGCTAACTTAAACCTTCTTGAGCAGCAATGTCAAGGGTGAATTGGAGAAATAAAATAATGGACAATGATCTTTTAGGAGGCTGCTATAATACTCTAATGAGTGGAAATGGTAGTCTGTAAAAGGGTGATATTAAAGAGAATAGAGGAAAAAGGAAAGATGCAAGAAACCTTTGACAACTAGAATCAAAGGGACTGAATAATTGGAGAGAGAAAAAGAAAGCCAGAGAGAGAGAGAGAGACAGAAAAAGAGACAGAGACAGAGATCGAGGAAGGAGAGAAGGAGGGGGGGAAGAAGAGAGGAGAGGTTAGGGAGGAAGATACAGACAGAGACAGAGAGAAATAGAAAGACAGAGGCGGAGAGACACAGAAACAGAGATGGAGACAGACAAGGAGACGGAGGCAAAGAATGGAGGGAATGTGGAGTCAAAGATAAAGTTTAAAGCATAGAATAGGTAGATTGCAGATTTATTTAGAGTAGGAATTAATTATAGAAATCATAGATCCCAATCTATATATTTTACATAGGAAGAAAGTGAAGCCCAAAGAATCTAAGTGATGTGCCCAGGCCAGATTTAAACCCAGGTATTCTTGCTTCTAATCCCATCAGTTTATCACTATATCAGGCTATCTTTTAGGCTAGATGGAAATCTTCTAGGCAGAAGTCCCAGAAATTTGAAGAAGTGGGAAAAGGGTAGATTTATGGGGAAATGGAGGGGAGAAGAGAATAAGCATTTATAGGGCACCTACTATATGCCAGGCATTGATCTAACTACTTTACAAACATCTTATTTGATCTTTATCATGCCTCTTTGCGGTAGGTGATATTATTACTTACATTTTACAATTGAGGAAACAGGCAAACAGAATTAAATGACTTGTCCAGGGTCATATAGTCAGTAAGTATCTGAGACCAGATTTCAACTCAGGTTTTCCTGATTCCAAGCCTAACATTCTATCCACTGTACCACCTAGCTGCCTCTCAAAAGATAAGCTCAGTTCCTTAATTTTACAGATGTGGAAACTGAGTCTCAATCATTTAAAGTGAAATGACCCACTAGGTCATGACTTTTATGTCATCTACTCATAGGATCATAGGATTGTTAATCTTTAACAAATAAATCAGAGGTCATTGAGTCTATTCTCCCTATTTTACAGATGAGAAAATTGAAGCCTTGAGAGATTAAATCATTTCTCCAAAGCCTTACAGACTAAATAACAGAACCAGGATTTGAACTAGATCCAGTGTTGCATAGCTACTTAGTGACAGGACTAGAAGGTGGTGTTCTTAGTTTATAGTCATTTTCCCCCTTTACATGTCTTTTTCTTTCTAATATATGACATCTTTTCAGGACACTTACACTTGAGGCAGGGAGACAAGACTAAAGTATATGAATCGAGAGGGAGAAATATTACATCATGTAATGAAGTACTAAATTTTGTGGAACATACCATAACTGCTTTGGGATTCAGAGTTGTAGCTCATTTAGAGATATGTTATAACTTGAGAAAGCCCAGAAGCAATAGCATCAAAGCCTAAGCCCCAGCCTGATAGGGGGGAAATCATGCTAAATCTGGAATTAAAGGAACCTGGTTCAAATCAAATACTCTTCTCACTTAATACCTTTGTGATCTTGGGGAGGACATTCTGTGAATACCTTAGTTGCCTCATCTTTAAGATGAGAAGATTAAAATAGATGACCTTTCATACTCCTTCTGCCTTTAGTTCTAGGTTGCTATGACTTCTGTAATCTCTCCCAGAATGATTCTTTATAATGGGCAGTTTGAACTGTTCTAAATTGGGCTTCACTGCTGGCCTAACGTGAAAACTTAGAGTTTTCCAATAGAAAGAAGAAGAAATCACTTGCCAAAAAAGATATTCTAGGAAAAGCCTGGAATAAATCAGTTAATAATAATAACAATAATAAATGCATTTATTAATCACCAAATGAGTATAGCCCCATTCAAACTGAGACCTGGGGAAGACCTTAGCCTAAAAAAACCAAGCTCTCCCATTACATCCAGGACTATCTCCAGTCATCCTGATGTATATTTTGCCACTGGACCTAAATGACTCTGGAAGAGAAAATAAAGCAAGTGATCTTGCACAGCCCTTCCTCACGTAAATCCAATTCACTTGTATATTATGGTATCACCTCCCTTTTGTCATGGTCCTCTTTGAGGACAAAAGGCAAACAAAAATTGATCACTTACTACAAGTCAGTTTCTACAACATAAAAGTTGGAAGTAGAGAGAGCAAAAAATCAAGCCAGAGGCTGTTGTTTTGAGGTTGAATCTTACTTCATAAAGAGGAACCTCACCACTTACCTTAATGCCTGAATGGGGTCCAAATGGCTATAGTAATCAAACAAGTTCCATGAGAGAGATGAGATTCAGTCCTATCTTTGTCAAATATAAAGGGCTTATATTGTTGTTGTTCAATTATGTCCAACTCTTCGTGACCCCATTTAGGGTCCCATTGGCAGAGATACTCGAATGGTTTCTATTTCTTTCTGCTCATTTTACAGATGAAGAGCCTGGGGCAAACAGATTACCATAGTCACATAACTAGTAAGTGTCTGAGGTTGTATTTGTATTTATGAAGATGAATCTTCCTGATTGCAAACCCAGTTCTCTATCCACTGCACCACCTGGCTCTCTGAAAAGTTATGAAAAAAAGAAAAACATTCAATATACCTCATGAGAGAATTCAAACAAAGGGATAGTAAAGCATGAACATGACTAGTCTGTGGAATAAAGACCCAATTTATAGAATCATAGATTTAGTCTGAAAAGGAAACTTAGGGGACATCAAACCCAACTCCTCATTTTTTCAGAGAAGGTAACTGAAGCACAGAAAAGTAATATGATGTGCTTTCTGCAATCTAGCCTAAGTGACAGGATTTAAACTCAGATCTTCTATCTACAAATCCAGCATTTTCTTCTTTATCAGATTGCCTCCAAGAGAGCTTACATTTGATAACTGAAAAATAAGTAGTGTACTCCAACCAAAATGCTATCAATCTATAGGGCATCCCCCTCTTTGCAAACTAAATTTAAAATTTAGTACTAAGATTTTTGGAAATAGCTTGTGTTTGTTCCCAATGTTTTTCTTTTTAATTTAGTGTGGGTTTTTAATTCATTTTTTAATTGTGCCTAATCTTCCATTTTTGTCTTTTTTTTAAAAAAAAGTATTTGTTACCTAATAGTTTATTTTCTGAAGGAAAGTATTTGTCACTTTTTTTCTCTAGGCAATCAAAAAATAGTTATTAAGTATCTACCATATACAAGACATTGTGCAAAGTGCCAGGGATTCAAAGAGAGTCAAAAGATAATCCTTATACTTGAGTTCATAGTTTATTGAGGTTCCATAAACCTTATACTTGTTATCATCATCATTTTACATCAAAATATATCAAGTTTCAGCTTTGTATCTTAACTATATTAAAACTGTAATTTATAGAACTATGTAGCATTTCTTTGGTGCTTAGTAAACTGTTTAGTGATGTCAAACTGAAATAGAAATGAGATCCCTGAAGACTGTACAGAAGACCACAAATTACCATCATTGATGTTGTACTGTACTTTATTAACCATTTGCCAATTAAATTTTAATCTGGCTCTAGACATCACTAGAGAATTTTGTTTTTTAGGTTTTTTTTATTTGTTTTGATTTTGCTACTTGGGGTCCCTTGACTGTGAATGTTATACCTCTGTAAAGATCATTAAAATTCCTCCTACATTCTTTGAATCTTTTCTGTTTCATGCCTTGGATATTTTAATATTCATTATCATCTTTCAAAGTGTGTGCATGCTATCTCTGTTACTTGGTACAAAGTTTCAAGTACATTACCTCCAAAGTTATGTAAAAAGAAGATTATTAATGATTTGAAGAAAAAAGAAAAAGTTTAGTTTACTTAGCAGTGGCATTTAATTTATATTTAAGTTGAAAATTCATCTTTTTAAAAATCCTATTACTTCAAGTCATTTAAAGTTTTAATTTATTGTCTTCTGCGTTTTCCTCTAGTTTATTTTACACTAAAGTTAAAGTTTCCTAGTGTAATCCGTATTTTCCACATTACATCAGTTATTCATCTCATTTCAGTTTATCTAGAATATTTTTTCCTCCTTGGTGTTTGCAATACATTCTGTTATATTATCACTTATCAATTCTTAGAATGCCATTCATTCACTCTGCAGATTTTTAAAATATTAAATCATGATACTTTAATATATATCTCTTTGTAGTATAGATCACAGATATGTAATAGTAATATCATCATTTGTGGCATTTCATACTGTTTTTCATTCATTCAAGGCAAACTAATAGAACTGCTGAAAATATATTGTCACCTCTTTGCTAAGAATCAAATATGAGAAAAAAGTAATGTATTTATATATAATACTGCATCTATTAGTTTTTAATGTGTTCTAAATAAAAAGTTTTCATTTAGTTTTTCTCATATTTCTGGCTCTATTTCCTGGATTCTTTTTCCTCTATACATTTATACATTTTATTTCTCAGTAGTTATTCTACTGAATGTTATTGAAATCTATATCATGTAACTAGAATCTTCATTATACTTCAAACTTCCCACCTAATACAGAGTCAGTTAGTAATTGGGGGACTATTTACTTGACTGTTTTGTTCCCCTCAAGTTTGAGTTCATGATTTCATAAGCTTTTTTTTAAAATTCTCTTTTGTACAAATTAAAAACTGATATTTTCAAAGTTGTTCTTTTGAAATGTCTTTGATGTATTTTTGCTTAGTGTATGCTTTGTTTATTCATCCAAAAATTTTATTCAGTACCTTCTATATACTTTATGTGCCTACTATACTGTTTGTTTTTCAAAAACAAAAATGAAACAGTCCATATACCTTCCATTGTAAGGAGATAGGGAGGACATTAGTCACTGGGAGAAACAGAATAATATTGTCTACAAAGTAATACTAAGGTGACCATTGAATAAAGCTTAGGATTCTATAAAGTGATTATAAAGTGAAGATAAGAGAGTCCATCTCAGATGCAGGAAGTAGTTCTGTCAAAGCACAGAGGTGAGAGATGGAATATGGTGTAAAGAGAACAGTAAGTAGGCCAATGTGGCTAGAAGACAGAATTCAAAATGGCAAATAATGTTTAGTAAACCTGGAATGGGAGATTGGAACTATTTTGGGAATGGTTTTAGAGAAATTTATTTCTTATCCCAGAGTCAAAAGAGAGCTCCTGGAGTTTCTTGAATAAGAGAAGGACATTGTCAGACTGTGCTGCGTGGGAGAGACTAGAGGCAAAGAGACCAATAAGGAAGTAATTGCAGTGTGAGGTGAAGACCTTACCAAGTGTGAGGAGAAAGAAGGGGAGTGAAAGTGAGAGACATTGTGGAACTAGAATTAACAGGACATGAATACTGATTGGCTATGAGGCTGAGTGTGAAGGAGCTGTGAAAATAGAGGATGATTCTAAGGCTGTGAGTATCCTGGGTGATAAGAATGTCCTCAATAATAACATGGAAGTTAGGAAGAAGGGAAGGTTTAGGGAAAAGGAGAATGTGATGCCTTCTTCTGCCAGTATAGTGAATAACTCATTTGTTTTTATATTGTACAAAAAAGTATTTGTAATAGCATTAAGAAAAGCTATCCCACTATCACATTAAGATTAAAATAGCCATGCTCCCTACAAAATATGATAGTGGTAATATATACAAATGAACAATATATGACTTCCATTATATATGACCTCACATCATTTATTAAATCACTCAATCAACAAGTGTTTATTAAGTTCCTATTTTGTTCCATGTGAAAGGCAGTATATATTGTGCAGGGATTAAAGAGCCTGCCTCCTTACTAGGAGGAGCTGGGTTCAAATATCTGCCTCAGATATATACCAGCTGGGCAACTTTTAACTCACTTAAACCTTCTGTTCCTCCAAGCAATTCTATAATACAATAAGTTGCAGCAAAGGTACTGGCCTATACTGGCAGGAATTCCCTATATCACTGAAAGTACCAATCCAATCTCCTATATCAAGTACTATCTTAGTCTTTGGGAATATAAAAACAAAAGAGTTCTTTATCTTAAGAAATTTCTATTTGGGGAAAAATATACACACACATAAATGGTAGTATAGTAGTAATAATAGTTGAGAATAATTAAGAAAAGCTTCATATAGGAAGTAGCATTTGAGCTAAGCTTTGAGAAGAGATATGGATTCTAAGAATCAGTGGTAAAGGTAGAGGGAATTCTAGGCAACAGGGAGAGACTATATAAAGACACAGAAATGGAAGGTGGAATGTGATATGGTTCACAATCAGTGAGCCAATTTGGCTAGAATATAGAGCCTGGCAAGGGAAATAAAGTATAATAAGTTTTTGGTCACTTCTATATCCACTTCCCCTAATCAAACCCTATTTAGATCATGCTATTACTGATGTCCAGTATTTTGGAGGCCTTGTCTCCAATTGTTTATAGGTACCTATAATTATCACTTACCCTGAAGCTTAGAATTATCATGGTGTCTTGCTTCCCTGTTCTTCATGTCTACAATGAAGGAGATGAATCTGAAAGCTTGATGAGACCTCACTGAATATTTTGTCTGAAGGCATCATAATATTATGGAAAGAACACTGGATTTGGAAACAGGAGGAATTGGGTTGAAATCAGAGCATCATTGAACAAGTCCCTTAACATCTTTGTAATCAGTATCCTCATCTGCAAAATGAGAGGGTTGGAATAAATGATCCCTACTGGATCCCAAAGATGCATTTTAGATCTATGTCTTTGCACTCATTGCACTTTTCTTGGAATTCTCTAATGCAATTTGGGTATATTATATTTCTTTATATATATCATATTCCCTTACAAGACAGAAAGCTCTGAAGGCAGGTGTCAAGTCCTATTTCACTTTTCATAATCATTGTCCTTTCAGATAACTGTACTTACCATTCTCATATTGAACCAGATCTTCCCAGTACTCCTCAGGGGTAACCTCTTGATAAGTTGTTGCTTCTGTGCCCCTGTTTGTAGGAAATGCATATGATCTCCAACATGCCTAATGATAAATTCAAGAATAGTGAAGAGCTTGATGTTAACCTAATATGTTGAAGATTTTCCATTCCTTTTTAAAACAACTCATAGCAGATGTTGTTTTTGTGGCCATAGCCACATGCCCCTTTTATTTACAAAAAAGTCTTACCAAAACCTCTACACATATTTCTAAAGTAATAATAAGAGCTTGCAATGACATAAGGCTTTAACGTTTAAAAAGTGCTTTACACATAGAGATTGTTTGTCCTATTTTTGAAGAGGACCATGACATCAGTGAAGTGATGCCAAGATATGCAAGTGAATAGGATATGAGGGAAGGAAGGTTGTGCAAGTCACTTGTCTCACTTTCCCCTCCAAAGCCATCTGGGTCCAGTGACCAAATAAGATCAAGACAACTGGAGATAACCCTAGATACAATGGGAAACCTTGGTTCTTAAGATAAGGTCTTCAATAGACACAGTTTGACGGAGGCCACACCTATCAGTGAGTAAAGCTAGATAGCAATTGAGGCAAAGAATTTCCTCTTTCATCCATTTATCTCAGTTGATCTTCACAACAATGCTTGGAAGGAGATGCAGTTATTATCACCATGTTAGAAATGTAGAAACTGAGGCTGAGAGCTTGCCTAGGGTTACACAAACAGGAAGCAATAGAAGTCTGATTGGAACTTTTGGACCCAAGTCTTTCTTAATTAGTGTCCGAACACTCATCATTACATTAGAGGTGTCAAACTGAAAAAGAAAGGGGTGGGGAGACCATTAAACCATACATAAGAATTACCATAAGGCCACACATTGACTTAGTTTTAAAATGTAATATTAATTATGTCATTTTTTATTTATATTGATTTTGTTAAATATTTCCCAATTCCATTTTAATGTGGTTCAGTCCACTCTCAGGAGTGCTGCAGCCCCAAGGGTTCTGTGTTTCACACCATTACATTATGCCATGTTGCTTCTCACACAATATGCTCTCAAAAGTGATTATTTTAAGACATTGTCTTTACCATAATCATTTGATATGATCTATTCCCAAAGATAGCAACAGTAGATAAGAACTTTCTATATTTTACTATGCAATGAAAATGATACAGTAAAACATTCTTTTCAAAGGAACTCAGTGGTTTGCTGTGGCTGATATAATTTTTGAATTTTTTAGAAAATCTTTGTTTCTTGGCATTTCTTTGGTCTTCATAATGTATGTTTAATTAATTCACTCTCTTTGCTTTGTGTTTTCAGAAAGTTTAATTTTTTGTAAGGCCCATAGTTTTGCATTTTGTATTCTCATATCAAATAATAGTGCATATAATGAAGCAGCGGGTGATAGCTATTACTTTGCTAGCTTAAATGGCTTTTTCTGAGAATTGGATGAAGTCCAATAAGATATATAGAGAATGCTCAGAGCATACTTCAGTTAAAGGTCGGACCAGCCACCTCTTAGTTCTTTTTTAACAGAGAGCTTTATGAAAGAATCACTAACGTGAGAAGAGCAAACAAATAGCAAACTGCTCTTGGATGTTCAATTCCTGCTCCTTTTCCCAGGTCTGTATGATTGCAGCCTTTGGGGGGCATGAGTACCTTACATTATCTGAAGTTAATATCTCCCAACTAATAAAGGGAATATTGTGTCAATTTGATCATTATTTTTCTCAGAAGACAATTGAAGGTGATTGGAATAGGTACCTTCAAGTTCCTTAGGCTTCATAGGCACAGCTGGAAAGAGTATATAACTTTGACTTTACTTACTGATAGAGAAAAGAACGTATAGATGTGTATGAGTTCTGGATCTAGAGCTTCAGAATTGAAATCAAAGACTCACTAGTATGCACAGTGAAATCCAAATCATTTTTAAATTAAAAAAAAAAATTAAGTCCCTCTAAAAATACTCTCAACAACTATATGAATATTTGGGTGAAAATATTTCTAGCTAAGTCAAAAATTACTTTAAATATATAGCTAGAACTTGGTTTCTATGTTTTATTTCCAACAGTTCTAACTCCAAATTTGATTCCCTCTGATCCAATGTTTTGTGGAAATTATTTCACTAACAGTGAAATCTGCAAACTTTTAATCACTCCTAATGGGGTCATACTTAAGACTATCAGTTAAAATAAAGTTGTCTTCATTTTGAGTTCTGAAGAATTTCAAGCATTTGCAGAGGATTACTGTGACCTTAGAAGAACTGACATACTCACTTCTGCATATCAGGAAATATTCTTTCTTGTGGAAATGAAAGGAATTAAGGAATTAAATTTTTTTTCACCAGTATATAAACAGGACTGTAGCTACTATGTTTGTCCACAGCTCGAGCTACAGATGAACACAGTGTAGCTGTGTGATGACAGGAACAGCTGACTCATTAGTAGAGAGCAGTGAAAGGTAATTAACCCTGGGAAAAGTACAGCTGCCATGCGAGCTGTTCCTTTCTGTAAGATCTGATTAGAAATTAGTGTTAAACCACTGATTCTTTAAAAAAAAAAAAAAAAAAACCGTCATAGATAATTCACTTTCACTCTCAGGTGTGTTCACAAAAAAAAAAAAAAAAAAAAAAAAAAAAAAAAGAGGTTCTCAAATATACTTGCAGCACAAAGAAACTTCAATGTAAAAGACATATTTGAATAACAGTACACACCTGTTTTCCTACTATCGGAGGGCTTTTTTATGAATATATTATAATTTCCAACCTTCCCCAAACTCAATGTTACTCTCTGTTGTATAAATTCCTTGAAATAACTGTGCATCAATCATGTATTTTTCATGTACAGAAAATAATTTCATGTACAGAAAGCTGATCATCACTATTTGATTAACTTTTTCTTTTCTTTTCTTTCCCTTTTTGCTTTGGCAAAGTTTCTCATGCACAGCAATGCAGACTTAAAAGTTCGAATCTTCTATGTTTAAAGAAAGGTAAGTAAAGTCTGTTTAAAAGGAAAAGTATCCTAACTTTGGATATAATCCCCAGTTATCCTTTCTTCTTAGGAATGTGAAGGTTTTGAGCACATAACCATGTACTTGAGCACAATATCTTTGAGGCATTGTGCTTAAATAACATTAATGACTTAAAAAAAAAACCCCACAAAACACAAAATTTGCCACAACCAGATGGGAATAAGAGTGGAGAGGAAAAAGGGAGTGAAGATAGAGATGAAAACTGGATGTATAATTTTATACCCAATAAAATTGATTTCTTTAAGAAATCAACTACCCCTCTTATGAAATGTAAATAAAAAGGTTTTTGGATTTGTTTTTTAATAATTTAAGACTAAGAATTTTTTTTCTGAGATACTTCTAATATAACATTGAAAAACATTTAATGTAGTGCTAAGATGAGCTATAATCAGTTTGAAGATCTTTGACTTATTTTGGTCTTCTCCACACATAAAGTTAAAAAGTTGTTCACATAAAAATTTTGTAAATTCAATGTCTTTTATATTTGAACTATTATTGATCTATATTTAAACTGACTCAAGCAGATGAGGAAAGCACAGGATTCTGACAAAAAATACTATTCTTCCTGAGATAAAATTATACACTCTAAATCTAGTTTCTTAATTTATGCTACTTCATTTTATCAATTGAAACATCAAATGCAGTTCTGCATTTGATAATGTACTGATAACATATAACAGTCTACCTTTCAGACAATGACCATTGGAGATGTGATTGTTTGGGGGAAACATCAACTTACTATTTCTGTAATATTAAAAGGAAGCTACAAAGGACCTAGGAAATACATTCTATCAAGTTATAAATACTTAAAATGAGCTTCAAATGACTAGAAGCTTACTCACAATTAAACTACATATATATATCCTATATTTTTTCTGTAATAAATTTGAAAAATAAAAAGACACTTTTTAAAAAGAGATTCAGCATGGCAAAGTGAATTAAGAGCTGGAGATAGGAATATTTAGGTTTAAATCTGTCTCTCACATATAATGGTTGAGTGATTCTAAATAAGTCAGAAAGTATTTTGTACCCCAAAGCTAACCTCTAAAACTACAAGGAAAGTACAACCTGCATCAATAAAAGAAAGTTTCTCATCAGTAGTTCCTGTTATTGATGAAATAAGAGGTCTAGGAGGGTTAGGGTTAGAGTTAGGTTATTACTTTTGACTTTAACTCCTCCAAATACTAAAACTTTTCTTTATATTTAAGAAGTGAAATAATGGAGGATCAAAGAATTAATATGTTAGAAAGTGAACAGAAAATACTCTGGTTTTTAAGTTGAAGTCGGTCTATATCTTAAAGAATTATATAATTATCAAAGATAAATGTTTAGGAGTTGGAATATCATATGAAAGGGAAAAAAATCTAATCCTGTTCCCCTTCCTCATAATTGTTCTCTTTTTTTAACCTAAAAGAATGTACTTTTCCACTAACACAAAATTGTTTTATTCTCTCAGTTTCTGAATCTTTGCTATTTTCCTGTGAATTAGCTGCCTGTCTGAGCTTTATATCATACAGCAATGTATTAAGTATGCTATCTATGCCTTTCTCCAAATCATTAATAAAAATGTTCAACAGTTCAAGGTCAAATACAGATCCTTAAGGCACTCCACTGGAGACTTTCTTCCAATGAATCATTAATTAACCTATTCTTTGGGTTTAGTGAATCAACCACTGCTGAATTCCACTTAACTGTATTGTCACCTACCCTTCATAGCCCCATCTTATCAGCAAGAATACAATAATAAACTTTGCCCAAAGACAAATGTAGGTAAACTTTATCTAGAACATAAACAAAATTTGTCATTTTAGCAATTCCACCAAAAATGGGAATAACTAAAGAAGGTATTTCTATCAAATCAATCAAATTCAACAAGTTTTTTATCAAGTGATAACTATGTGCCAGAAGTCAAGAAGTTTATATTTTCCTTGGGGGGAAAAACATGTACAGAGATAGGTAAAAATAAAATATACAAGAAAGTAAACTTTTAGAAATAATTGTTGGATGATCTCTGAATGATCTCACTGTCAAGACACTTTAAAATATTATGGACTTCTATTGCAAATCAAGCCAAAAAAGACTTGATTATATTATAAACTATATGTAAGGTATATTTTATTTTAGTATTTTTAAAATTCATTTTTGTATCCTTATTTGAATTTCTTGGACATACGGACAATTGAGAAGTTTTTTTTCTTCACTATCTAATGAAAACTAGGTATTTTTGTGTTTTTAAATAAGATTTCAATTTTTTGGGGCTAATCTATTAATTAGAAAATTAATTTATTAATTTGAGTCATTATTTTCAGAATCTTTCTAATGATGCGAAGTTTATTTTTTAAAACAGTAAAGAAATAAAGACTATAAAGGGCAGAGAAAGAAAGAAAGAAAAATAGAGAAGAGATAGAGAAGTGGTTAGTAGTTAATTAGTTGGTAGGTGTGCCACAAGAACCCAAGGCAGATCTGCCAGGAACCCAGTGTTGTTTTGTTTGGCAGTTGAGTTTCTCTTTATCATATATACATACATATATATATATGTGTGTGTGTGTGTGTTTATGTATGTATGTGTATATATACATGTATGTATATGTGTATATACATATATATATTTGTAAATAGAGATACATTTCATATCATGCTCAAAAAAGTCATTTTAAATTCTCAATACCCTACTGATCATAGCCTATGTTTCCTTTATTGGCTAATATGTCTCTCATGAAAAGGAAATTGATTATCTATAAAATAAGAACAAATATATATGTATATGTGTATATAAAATTATATCCACATGTATCACCTATGTAGAATTAGATTATATGTAGCATGTCTTATATAGTGGGAAGAATAGTTAGATTTATACAGGTTAAAAAATGAAGACCATCCAAAGATACTATACATATGCTTTTCCTTTAATACTCCAAAGTAGCATAAGCTTAAAAAAGAAAATTCTATTTGAAATAAAAAAGG
This sequence comes from Sminthopsis crassicaudata, assembly GCF_048593235.1. Classification (NCBI taxonomy): domain Eukaryota; kingdom Metazoa; phylum Chordata; class Mammalia; order Dasyuromorphia; family Dasyuridae; genus Sminthopsis; species Sminthopsis crassicaudata. The sequence goes on along the minus strand of NC_133617.1, from coordinate 257,760,028 downwards.
TTGAGCTTTTAAAAAATCAACAAGTGCTTTGAACTTTCTTTAAAATAACGACCTGGTAAAGCCATTTGGTGTAGTTTTACTTGAAATAACATAGTAGTTGTAACACAAGCCTTGAATTTAAGTGGCTGGTTTAATGAAATAGTTTCCATAGTTAACACAGAAGAGAGGATAACTTTTATTTCTTTGGAAACCAGGAAGGAGCTTAATAGAGAAAAGATTAAGTAAATAATAGGATTTCTTACCCAATTGACTTAAAAAGTAAAAAAGTTCTTGATAGAACAGGATGTTCATGTTTTTTAGAAATGACATGGCATCTACACCAACATGTTAAGAAGCATGATGAGGTGTCCTTTTCTTTGGACATTTCCACCATATTTTGAGTCTGAGAGGAAACTGCCTTAAGACAACACATACATAAGATAGAATCTGCGTATAGCATTTTGTTAATAAACCATGTCATATCTAAGTTGTTTAAAAAATAGCATACTAACAGCAATAATAGATTGCTACACATAAGAACTCATGCAATCTTGGGTCTAACTTTATTATTCATTATAAACATTCTCATTTTAAAGGCCTGATGGGAGAGAAATGGGAATCTATCATAGTGAAGATGTCTTCTAGTGCCAGCTTCATTGTTTTCCAGTTTAGCATTGAGATGTGCTCTCACTGAAGTGTTAATGGAGGTCAGTGTTGCTGCTCTCCTTTGCTGTGTCTAACCAAACGAGTTCTTATACAGTTGACTGTTGAGAAACCAAATGATGTACTTTCCAGTATATCACCTTCAGCTTGTGAGCCTTTAAAGCCTCAGTGATTAACAGGACTTTTACAAAGTTTCTATGTAGTTACAAGGACAGCTTCAATCTTCTGTCATTTTTTTGCATTAGCTATGATTATGCTTTTACCACAAAAATGCATTTGTTTTAAAGGTAACAATACAGACTGGGAGAATAGCTTATGTTTCATCTATATTTATCAGCACTCACTGTACATTTGTGTCTTCATTACCAGGAAATATTAAGGGACATTGTGCCATCTATTCCTGTTTACAGTTTATTATGCAGAGATAGGAAACACTTAGCATGTAAAATGAATGTAGAAATTATTCCTGGATAGAAACACGGACATTTCCCACTCGTTGGCTCTTTCTCCTCCATCACCGGATCAGAGTGTAATTGTCAGTAATCAGGCCTGCTTGCTGCTGATAAAACCACTCTGAATGCTAGCAGCCTTCTTTGTGTGATGACTCAATTATTCCAGAAGTGCCTCATCAAATCTGCCCCATCAGCTGGGCTAATAAATAAGGAGAAGAAACTGGCCCCCCAAAGCAAATTATAAATCCATTTGCATTAACCATTTCGCTGGTCCATGATCTAGGCAGAAATAAGCATGGCAGATTGTGTTAAGCTTATTTGAATATGTTTATAATGTTTACAGCATGCAACCTTTTTTTTTTTTTTTGCACAAGGTGTTGGAATTATCAGTCATGAATAGCATCTAAATGCAGTTATGTTAATTACAGAAAGGCCTTAGGCTTCTTTGAGGGATATTTCGTTGCTTAAATCAGGTGAAAGTTAAACCCTTCTGCTTGGAGAAATATGATCCTGCACATGTTATTAGAATTGCTTCAGAGTTTAAGGGGAGAAGGCCAGTGTTGTGTTTTTACAGGTATAAGGACAAATACTGATATTATGATGCTTACTAGCAGAGGCACAATTATTCCATATCTATGACAATGGAAAATTGAAGTTATTTTGTTATGTGTGTGACCTCAGTGATATGAAAATCAAAGAATATAAGCTTCAGGAGGAGAGCATTACTTTGTTTTCCTGTTGCTCCTTTTGTACTCAAAATTCCTAGAAATATTGCATACAGTTACAATAGGAAAAGGTGACCAGGCCATTGATTAAGCATGGACTTGGTAAATTTGGTCATTCATTGCAAATATTTTTGTTTTCCTTTGAAAAATGACAAAGTGTACCTAATAGCAACTCATTTTGTTTGTATTTCTTGAATTACACTTAATAACTCAGGAAAATGGAATGGGAAAAGAAGGAAGGAAAGAAGGAATGAAAGTAAAAAGGAAAGGAGAGAAGAAGAGAGGAAGTGAGAAAGGGAGGGAGGGAGGGAAGAAGGAAGTAAGGAAGAAAGAAAGGAAGGCAGGAATGAGGGAGGAAAGAAAGGAAAGAAGGTGGGAGGGAAGGAAGGAACTAGGGAAAGAAGGAAGGGAGGAAGAAAGAAAGAAGGAAGAGGAAGGAAGGAAGGAAGATCTCACATGAGATACCTCCATTTAAACTGTGGTCCTAGTTTGGGGATACATTTGGCACATATATCATATTACATTAGGGTGTGTCGCTCTGCATGACACAATATAATTTGATAGACTTTTTATAACATGACAGAAGCATTCCATTGTGTTGCAAATTGGAAGGAAGGAAGGAAGGAAGGAAGGAAGGAAGGAAGGAAGGAAGGAAGGAAGGAAGGAAGGAAGGAAGGAAGGAAGGAAGGAAGGAAGGAAGGAAGGAAGGAAGGAAGGAAAAGGGAAAGGGAAAGGGAAAGGGAAAGGGAAAGGGAAAGGGAAAGGGAAAGGGAAAGGGAAAGGGAAAGGGAAAGGGAAAGGGAAAGGGAAAAGGAGGGAAAGGAAAGGAGAAAGAAGGAGTGAAAGATAGAGAAAGGAAGAAAGGAATAAAGAGAGGAAGAAGGAAGGGAGGGAGACAGAGAATCAGGGAAGCAGAAGAGAGGAAGGAAGGGAAGGTCAGAATAGTTTTGTTGAATGTTTAATAATTTTAAAATATGAAATGGACTTTCCATAAAAGCAAATTATGCTATTGTCCCACCATAAGACCATACATTTTCAAATACTCAAAGTAATTACTGAACCATTCACACTTTGCCACTCAGTTCCCCATGATCAACTTAGCTGAATGTCAGTTCAGTGATGAGGGGTAAAGTTTTGTTATATGAGTTTTCCTGAGAGTGAATGTCACCCAAAGATTGGTTTTAATATTATGGTTTAACTAACCAAATAATCTAAGTGATTCGAATTAATGTAAAGTAGTAAATAAAAAAAGAAGAGACATATTTTGAAAGTAACTATTCTACATAAATATATTCTCTGATAAGTATTAACCTTCATATTTAAAAGAAAGGCATTTCTATTATGACATGGAAACCGGTCATCTGTCTCATTGTATGGTGCTTGTAAGAGTCAGTGAAAAAGATTTCATTTGACACAATTTTCATGGAGCAGTAGCAAAATTTTAGAATCAGGCCAAGTTAAAGAAATAAAATAGTTCATTCAGTCAGCTGATTAACTTAAACAAAACTTGAATGGTTTAAATGATTAAAGAGAAAAGTCTCCCTGCAATAAACAATGATACAGTCATACTATTCTACAGATGGAAAGCATCAAATAAATGACTACAAATGCATTCCTTTTACTCACAATCTATTTTATTAACAATTCCTGAACGAAGAGAAATGAATTAAATAAATTATTTAATTTACACAAATAATTTCTTTGTTGACTTAATATACTTGTTACGTGTTTTATAGTTAGAATGGTTTTGTAACCCTTAGAGGAATATGACCCCAAAAGATAAAGATAACAAATAATCATACAGAAATTAGGGAAAATGAACTTTTGGGGGTTTATTCAAAGTTCCGGAACCTTAGAAATTCTATTAATCTTTCCTATCCTACCTAAACTAGGAAAGCTTGAATATACTGCCATATATGCCTGCAAAATCATATAATCAATATAGTTGAAAGAGACTTTAAAGGTCATTTGCCCAATGCAAATGAAGGACATGGGTCATAGATAAAAACTAGAATCCATTTAGTCAAATACTCCTAACATGATTGATCAGGGCCTGAGGACCAGAGATATTAAGGACCCAAAATCATACAGTAAATATAAGAACCAGGATTGGAACAAAGATCTTTTGACTCCAAATTCATCCTTCCCCCCCCCCCCCCGCCATGCTGCTCCTCCTATGTCTTCTACCTACATTCCTTACTTACAATTGCATTGTGAACATTAACTATGAAAGTAATATCCTCTCCATTTTAAATGTGGTTTAAATGCTTATAATATGAAACCTGTCTACAACAAAAGTAATTTAAAATCTATCACATGAGATACCTCCATTTAAACTGTGGTCCCAGTTTGGGGATACATTTGGCACATATATCACATTACATTAGGGTGTGTTGCTCTGCATGACACAATATAATTTGACAGACTCTTTATAACATGACAGATGCATTCCATTGTGTCACAGATTTTAAGAACAACCACATCTTTTTCAGGAGTGGCTGCCATTCACCCGTGAACCAGCTGTAGAGGCAGTAAGTCCTCATTATTAGCAGGTTGTAAAGCAGAAAAACGTAGGGTTTAGTAATGAGTCTGTTTCCTTTGTAAATGTCATTTAATACTTATAGAATACATTTAAGAAATGTAACCTGTTAAGTTATAGACTTTTGAGTTATCACTTTTTTTTAACTGGGTAAGAGATCTAAGCTAATATTTGCTAGCTCAAATATAGACCTGTTTGTTCATCCAGGTAGGAAAGGCATGGATCTAGTTTTCCCACTAACTTTTTATGAACTTGTCCAAGTTACCTAGCCTTGAATAATTGCAACAATAATTACTTTTTTAATGACATTTTAAGATGGCAAGTGGTGCGAACTGCTTTGAGATGAAATTAATTCTCCAAGTGTTATATTTGAAATAGAATAAGCTAAAAATGTATAGCCTTAATGTAATAGCACATCAGATACACATTGCAATGTCACTAGTATGCACATCTGAATCCCCAATTGCATTTTTGTATTTGAGGTAGGACATATACATATGTTTCAAAAGACAGAATCCTCTGGCATACATGCATTCTCTTCACCTGTGTTGTACCTAGATTCTTCATGAGCACTTATTATGGAAAAGCAGATTTCTAAAAGTTATATTTTTGACTGTGCTCTCTTTGCACTCTTCCAAGTGGATCTCAGCTGTGCTGTCTTAACTCTCAATCCCAGGGGACAAGAGAGACAGCAGATGGGGTTAGGGCAGAGGGCTGAAGCATCTGACGGCAAACGGCCTGGTTGTTGAGTGGAAGCTGTGAGCGTCAGGAAGCTACTTTTCCCCTGAGAACCAACTAACCACTGAAGAAAGTTGAAAATGAGCCCTTTGAGAAACGCTATTAAAAGTAGTAAAAAATTGCAATTGTGCAGATGATGTGCTGCTGTGTGCTTATTCGGATGCTAATGAGTTTGACATTAGGGAACTCAGAGGGTTTACAGCTACTCCCTTATGTGATTCCATTCTTTATTGGCAATCTTTGAGAAAATAAATGGAAAACGTATTGCTAATAAATACATAACACGATAGGGTATTAGACAAAAAGCCGTTACTTTCAGAATTTAGAAAAGAGCTTTATTCACCAGTGTGACCATTTTTCCAGGATCTTTGTTTTAGATTAGTGTGTGGGAAACAAAGAGGAAAAAGCAGGTGGAAATCTTCAAAACTCTTTCTAAAACTGAGGGAGAAGTAAAATATTCAGAAAAAGACATTTCTGGGGTAAGCATATTTCTTTTCCAATAGCAGTGAAAAATGAGCTGGGAATTTTCAAGTTTTAATGTTACTTTTTCATTCTTACCTCAAGACCAATGTAACTTGAGAAAGTTACATATCTCCTTTTCTCCAAGGAAGTAGAATTACTAAAAATGAGTTAGAAATCCTACTCTAACGTGATAGTCTGCAAAGGCCCCGGTAAAGAAGGGGTAATAGGAGGTCCAATCATTAAAGTAAATGGATGGACAAACAAAATATCATCACTCACACTTTAAAATGTCTTAATCCATCTCACTCCCTAAATCCCTTGAAAATTCTATTTCCCCAATCTCACTTTAATAAGAAGAATATGTAATGCACGTGTATATGTGGGTAAAAAGATCTTTTTCCAATTTGATGAGTACAAGACACTGAATTTCAGAGTTTTCTCTCAAGTGCCAAATGGACTGAAAGCTGATTCCATTCTCAATCCCTTGGGCAAAAATAGAAATGATATGTTAGATGTATTATGACTGAATGCAAAGTAAACAAAAGCTAAATTATTTCTTTATAGAACACATTCAAGTATTAGTTTTAAAAACTTCAGTGTTTTTATTATTATTTTATTTTTGAGTACTTCTGGATCCTTGTAAAAACTTTTCAGTTCTAAAGTTGACATTAAAGTGAAATTATCCTTCCTATTAACCAGATTTGTTCACCAAAAGACAAACATAATATACCTCTACAGAAAATGAAGAAGCATATTTGTTTTATATTAAGATTAATAAGTGACATCTGAAACACTAAAACTTTATTCTAAATAGACTATCAGTAAAACTCTGGAGATAAGAATATTATTGAACTAGTTCACCAGTGTTTATTAGGGCTGTTGCACTTTTACTTGCTTTACCTGACAGATATTGATAGATACATTTCTTTATTTTCCTTTTTTTATCTTAAGAGAATGCATGTCAGGATTTCTCACTAACGCAGACAAGCAATCTTAGTCACTCTGAAGGACCGACGCATTCAAAATTGGCATACCATTGCACCTGTGAACAGAAAAAGGTGAGGGAGAAAATGTTTCTTTTTATTAGAAAATAGATCTCACTTACAGAAATCAAGTTTTTGTCTATAATGTTACCTGTTTCTTTTGACTTGCTTTGTGAGAAATAGTTTCCTATGTTGATTTTAGAAATTTGGTTGTTGTTAACAGCATAATCAAATGAATATACATTTTAAAATATGAAACGTATACATTCCCTGTACCTATACTTCATATTCATTCATGTTGTTTTTTCACAAATGTTTACCCTTAAGCCTTCATCAAAACAGTACTTTTATTTGAGATTTAATCAACAAGTTTAGGGAAATTAGTTTTGTCAAATGCTATATCAAATTTGCTGATTATTTAAAGTTAAAAAGGGCATAGTAATATGGCTCTTGATTATTATCATGGACACTTTACAAAAGACTGAGAAGCACATTTTCTAGTAAAAAAAAAAAAAACCTCAATATGAAGTACTCCCATGTTTGTTAAGGAAGTATTTTTTTTAATTCTAAGCATATTTTTCAATAGGTATAGCTCAGAAAATATCTTTATGAAATAAAAAAGGGACACTTTAAATAGTTATTTACAGTGAGTTGCTTTTTGAAGTGGAAAATTATGCAAAGAAATAGATACTGGTGAATTCTTATAGCAAAAGGCTGCCAGTTACTCCTTAGTTTCATAATGCTATGATTCTGCCCTCTAATGCCTTGGTAAAGCAGACTAATAGAAATCCTTGGCACATGTTAGTTACCTAAGGGAATAATGGAACTATTTGCTGTAGTCGTTTGGCAAAAGGACATAAACATATGGCTTTAGTCTATATTCAGCCTTGCCAGTTGTGCAAAGTTGCATGGATGAGGTATACAACAGCAGTGACAACTCAGATCAGAAATGAGACTCACAATAAATCATCCTCATTACAAAGCTATCCAGATTTCTCTCTGTTCTAAGGTTTCTTTCATTGCAAATATATTTTCAAGTGACTGTAGTAAATCCCCTCTGAAGAACACCTTACTGGTTATAAGCATAGGTTATACTTGATCTTCAGGAACGGTTCTATCAGAGATGGATTACATTTATGAGATCTCAAATACAATTTACTTTTTCCTTTAGATTTAGTACTTGTATTAGAGAGACAAAAAGGAATAAAGAAGTGAAGGTGGCCTGCATTTAGGGTAATCACATCCAGGGCTTTCAACTTTCTTGTGAACTATCAAGAACAGAGAGCACTACAAGGAAGAAAACAAAGAAGAGAAAATGAACCAAAGTTCAGAAGGCTATAACTACCTTGATAAATAATAATTTTAAAATTATGCTTTTCATAATAAGTTTAGGAAATGTTTAAGTCCCTCTCTATCCTCAACATCTTCCATTACCACCTTGCTAAAATGTTGTCATTTTTCTGGAGCTATTAATAAATACATAGAAAAGAAAGGAAAACAGGAATAGATAAGGTGAAAATTAAAAGTGAAGATATATTTAATCACTATATTCCTGAAAAACATTTTTGTTATTTATTGTTGCAATACTCCACATCTAAATTTTCTTTGCTATTTATGATTTAGAATCAGAACTTATCTTTATGCTGTTCTTCTTGTGTAAAAGGAATTTTTTTTCTCATCCAGAACCAATGTTTAAAATAAAACCATGCCCAAATTATCAAAAGCAAGAGAAATCAGTAGTGGCTGCTTTGTTCTTCAATCTAGCCAAACTTAATGCCAAGGTATTGGCATCACCTGGCTGTTTCATTTTCTAGGCTTTAGCCTTTTCCAACTTTCTGTGTTTCTCTTTGTCATTTTTGCAAAATTTTGGCATTAAAAAACGAAATATGTACCAAGGACAAAAGGGCTCCTCATGGAAAGGAATGCATATGATCCTTTCTATCCAGTGATAACAGGCATTATTCCTATGCTTACTATGAATTCTCCTGCCTGAAAATAATAACTCTCAAAGAATGATATGAAATGACATAAACTATTTTGTCATTAAAGGCATTACCTGGTGATTTGTCATCACATTTTAAAAGAAAAGTTGTTCAAATTAAATATGTGTGAAGAACTTTTAAATGAATATTTTCGTGTACATATTTATTAAACAAAACTTAAATTAATCATATATAATAATCCACATATAGGAAATATTTGTAAAATGATTATACACACATTCACTGGATATCATGTGGTTTAATTATAGATGTAAATTACAGATAAACATATGACTTTCACAAAGTACCTCTCAAAATCATGTGACTATAAAAGCTTATTATATAAGTATGCATTTTTATGTATTATCTAGAACTCTTCTTAAATTCAGGTTTATGAGCCCATATGGGATCTCGGGGTCACAAAATTATGATTTATTATTAGTAAATATTTGATTTGTATAACTATTTTATATACCTATATATCTAGGGTCACATTAAAAACTTCTCAGATGAAAAGGAGTCACTAGGGGAAGAAATTTAAGAAACCCTGATCTAGAAGGTAGTTTCCTTTAGGACAGGGACTTTTCTTTATAACTTTGTGTTCCCAAGGCCTAACATAGTGCTTCACACACATGGAGATATTTATTGTATGTATAAATGAATACACACATCTGTGTGTATATGCAAATATATACACATATAGTTTAAATCTTAAAGAATTTCTTGGTATAATAGTGACTACTTCAAGCATACCAAGTGAATAATTGGTATTATGGTGAAAAGTGAGTAACTTTAAGCAATTTAGTCAATATGTTTTTTAAAAGTATTTAATGATTAAAAGACAAAAGAAAAGTCGTATTTTTTTCTCACTAATGACGGTTTTGGAAGTGAATTATCATTAGTGAATGGGAAGCAAATTAACATAGATAAAACAGGAACACACTTTCTAATTGTTTTATCTAGTTTCCTTCATGTTTGATAAGTGAAGGTTATCACTTCACAGATGATATACACAAGGGAAAAATGATTTCATATTTTCAAGTATATGAATTCCTAGATGAGTTGGGTTTTAAAATTGTATGTATATATGTATTTATGTATAGATTCAAATTATTTTCTCACTTTAACCATACTTCCTGGGCCAGTCATAGAAAGTGTTTCACAAATATTGATTGACTGATCTATATATTTTTAAACTTATCATTATAGATATATATTTAAATATTTAATAGGCTTTAAACTTCAATTAATATTGAGTTATATTTATAGATATAGATATTAAGTTTCCATATTCCCACCTCAAATTTATGATATAGTCATTAAATTTAAAACATATCTTTTCTTCCTGATCTAGTTTAAGGAAGAGACTTTTTAGGGCTTCCATCCAAATCTCTCATTTTTACAAATGAGGAAACTTTAGTAACTTGCTTAGTTTTTAAAGCACCAAATGGCAATACCATTTTTTTCTGTCCTTACTACTCTACTTTTTTAACTTTAATATATTTTTCTTTTATATTTATTGTCTTCTTTTTTCTTATCTTTTTTTCTTCTCTTTCATTTATATCTTTCCTTGGCATTTTGGAATAAATCTATTGTAGTAATATGCCAGAAGGTTCAAACAAGAATTACTTTACTTTAAAAAAAAGTAATGTCTTTGTTCAGGTTCATGGAAGACGTAAAACAGATCTGGTGATTCCCTGTCTAGATAAGGTATAAATTCCCAGTGTCCCAAGTCTTCATTGCTCCACTGATGAGACCTTTTTTCTAACACTGACTAGTTTTTGACTAGTTCAAATATCTGAGTTCTATCCTAGCATTTGACTTTTAAAAGTAGTTAGACAAGGAGAGTGGAGATATATAAAGTTATAAATGAAGTTCCCATTATAACCATGGGGAATCATATAGCCTCACCAAAGAATTATATACATCAAAGAACTTGTGTCATATGGAGATGCAGACCAATTCAGACATACAGACTGATATAGAATTTGAAACAGACTCTACTGACATATAACAATATAGAGTCTGAAACAGAGACATACACTGAGACCTGAGACCTGGATGAGATCCAGCATATATGTACAGATTGCCTGCCTGCCAAAAGAGAAAGAGCCGTCAACAAACAAAAATGAGAAGTGGAAGGACCAGCATTAAAAAGAGACAATGTGGAGGGATAAGACAGACTTTCTACTGTTCTAGGATTATGAGTCATGTAGGCTGTGAGATCATTTGATTACTTATCCTCTCTGAATTCTTACCTCTTGCATGAAAGCATCATCTAGGATATTCTATGTACAGTCCAGATGGCTGTATAGGCCCCTGGAGTAATATAGTCTCCCTAGAAGAGAAGGTTGCTGGACCTCCTGGCACCCTTAAGTTCTTTTTATTTTATTTATATATTTATCTATCTATCTATCTATCTATCTATCTATCTATTTATCTATTTAGTGTGTGTGTGTGTGTGTGTGTGTGTGTGTGTGTGTGTGTGTGTGTGTGTGTGTGGATGTGTGGATCAGGGTGAGAAAGTAGAATATCTTGATATTAGATTAAATATAGATCATTGGGGAAGTCCACTGAATAGTGAAAGGGAGTTTCCTTGAGTCTTTATGAGTTCATGTAAGTTCTATGTGTTTTTGTCAGGTTAAATAAAATCTGTCCTGTAGTCAATGTTTTGTTGGCCTGCACATTTGCTTGAGAGCTAAGGTTCCATAAGGAGACCTGAGGCAAATTCTAATATTTCCAGAGAAAACCTTGGGTCAGGGCAGGAGTCAAAGATATATATTTAGAGAAATCCTCAAGGTGAACCAAACAGACATGAATACAAAACAGCTTTCTGCAGTGATATGGACAATGGAATACATTCTCCTATTTTCAAATTCATCTCTCAGTCATAATTTCTAACAAAAGAAAATCTTAAAAATTAAGATTTTTTTTTGTAATTTTTATATCCACAGGAAAAAAGTGGATTCCAGAAAATATATTTTAACAAAGCTAGAATGATTCAATTTATGCCAATGATAATACAGAGGACTAACTAATCTTGACTATTTATATATTCAAACCAGGGTACTAAGTACATGAAAAACTTTAAGAATATTGGAGAAGAGTTTTACGTGAAGTGGGTTGGTTATGTTAAGCTACTGTTTTGAATGAAGAAATGAGTTGATCAGTTTTTAACTAAATTTATTACAATAATAATAAATAATAACAATAATAAAGATTTAAAATGAAAATAATAAAATGTAAAAGATTTCTTTATATTTTTTTGCTATATTTTGTAGGGTTTCTGGGTCAGGTAATAATAATACTTTTTTGTAATCTTCAAGAATGTATAAGAAAGACATTCACCAATGTTTAACTGTAACAGTAATATGCCTACTCTAATGAAGTAATTTCTACTTCAGTAAACATTTATAAAATGTTTTATTCTCTTTTTTTTTTCAAAATGAGATCCACAATTCTCCCATTGGGAAAGCAGGAAAGTCCATGAGAAAGAGATAAAGAATTTTCAGGAATTTTCATTTCTATCTACTGATTTCACAGATACCCAAGGTTGGTTTTTTTAAACTGATATCTTGAAAAGAGATAAACTCAGATTGTAGTTATCAAAAGGTATCACGTACCATATTTTGAATATTTCTGTTTATCAACAAGCTGCATACAAGTTGGAAACTAGAATTACCAGTTTTCTTATTTTTATGGAAGGATAAAAGATGTAAGGTCCAATCAATACATCATATTTTGTGAACTCAAACTAGTTTGATCTCTTTTCTGTAGATTCTACCTCAGTTAAATATAAAAGGTTAAATTTCATGAATGAATTTTTATTTTTATTTGAATATATATTCAACAACTAGAGGACAATGGCTCACCAAAATACAATTATGAAACCAGTATTCTGTGCACAATACAAATGGAAAGCCATGAATATTTATGCATTACTTCCATTGACTTTAATAGGGAGGTCGCTGCATGGGATGATGGCAGAATAGTCTGGCTTCTTGATAGCTAAACTTAAAAAAATAAGGTTTAAAACTATTGAAAGATTACATTTAAATGTATTTAGGTAACATTTATTTGTATGTATCAGCCCTCTTTGTACCCTATGCTTCAATTTTGGAAAAGAAACTCATTGATTTAATCTTCACTTATTTCTTAGAGACTGCTTTTGGAGAGTTAATAGCACCTGTGAGGCTGTATAGTATTAGGCTCATGTTGTGTTGATTTTGGCCCAGGGGAACAGTTTTCTCCAAAATATTTCATGGTCTTCTCCATTTTAACCCTCCCATGATCCAGATCGCTCTTAATCTAGTTATTCATTTAGCACATGGGGGGTGGGGGAGTTGCATGAGTTGAACCACTTTATATGCAACAGAGATACTCCTGGGAGGAGGATGATTTCACAATGCAATGCTTCCTATCCTTAGTAAGCCTAGTCTTTTTAATCCTAGGCTGTTTCAACATCTGTCATAAATTTATGTGGTTTTCAAAAAGAAGGAAATTGATAAGAAAAAATTTACCTATGTTGCTTTTATTGTTGTTCTCCCCTTGCTGGATTTTTAAAAAAAATATTCAATACAATGAACCCTGTTATTTGGATTAAAGTAACTGCTGCTTAGTGAGAGCCGTGAACATTTTTTGTTTCATAATTTTAAAAGCAGCACTATGATTGGTGTGGTATTTATTATGAAATGATGACAAAAGAGTACCAGTGGTTTTAATAGTTTTAGCTTATAAGAGCTGTTGTTAATTTTGTCTGTAGAGTTGCAGGTGAAATAATGCACAATGGATAAATAGTCTATATTGGTTTAACTGAACATAATATATAGTGTGTTCTGGAGTTGTTTGTCTCAATAGACTATAGTAATCAAAAGTAATGAACCTATTATGTGCAGGACCTTGGAGAGCGTAGAATGGCAGTAAAAGTGTGGCACATAAAAGGTTTATTAAAGGAAATTAAAGTCCATCATTGCCACACCTGCTCCCCTATTATAAGTCTATGGCAGGTCAGTGCCTTCAATCACAACTCACCATCAGAGAACAGAGACACGTTTCCCATTACCATTGCAGTCACATTGGATACAGTCTATTCTCAGTTTTTAAGGATGAGAACAACTGAAGTGAACCTTCTGCTTCTGGTTTTCAGACACAAAAAAAATAACTCATGTTTAAGAATTTCATCTGCTAAAATATAGCTATAACTTAACCTAATAAAACATTAAAGTATATTCGGAGGGTAGAAGACACTGGTCAGCAAGATAGATATCTTTCTCCCTCCAATCCAAATGCAAAAACAATTATTTGAAGAATATTTGCATTGTACTTGAGCATGTTTTGAAGTCTCTTATGAAGAAGTTTTTTTTTAAACTTTACATTGTCAGTCAGCATTCTTGTTAACTTAACAATCATCTCCCAGTTTTCTAGTAGAATTCTGTGTGGAAATTCACTCTTCTAGTTCTGTTTGATGTGATAGTATTTTTTCCCTTTATTTGAAATAGTAGAATGTTTCAGAAAGAGCTAAAAAGGATCAAGTATACAATATCTGGTAAAATACAGAAAAGCCTTTGAGAATTTCATTTTGGATTTCTATGGTCACTAGAACCATTGTGATTCAGATAATAACTGGATTTTTCTCACAGAATTGCTTGAATCATCAATAAACACTTGTGGACAACAGAATAGAATCTACCTTTAGTAGTTGTTCTTTATCATTTGTAAATTCAATGAATAATTCTTTTATAAGCTATGGATTGTTAGGAGAGTGATATGCATGACAATCCTAATATCCAAAGGATATCCTGAATATCCTAAATCTATGTGTATATATGTGTGTGTTATGTATATAGTTATTATATATGTTATCATACATGCCTAAATGCATATATATAATATACAAACATATATGTATAGATACGTCTTCAGGCCAAAATATATTTTGTAAGCATGGCTATTCTCTTTTTCATTACAACTTTCACAATATCTCAATGTATAATTGTGCACTGGATTTTAATCAGTGACAAAGGAGGTGAATTTAAGATTTTGTGTTAATGTTACAGATGGATGCAGATGCTGAAGATAAAAGGCTGCATACTCGCTCAAAAGGAACCAAGGGTGAGTTAGCAAGCAGGTTCCATGACATCATGCCCATAACACTATGAAATATGGTTATTCTTATGCTAGGTCCCTAATGTGTAGTCAGAGTATACATAACTTCCTCAGGGCTCCTTTTTTTAATCAAGCCAGGACATAGGCTGCTGGCATTGAGAGACAAAATGCTATTAGCTAGGAGTTAAAGAGGATAGAAAAGTCCACAGAAATGCATGATGTTTGACAGTTGGGAAAACGACATAGAGAATGAAGTTAGGCATCATATGAAACAATATAATGTTAGGCAACGAAAGTATGCTTCAGTGAGACCTTCAAAATGTTATGGTCGCCTTTAATAGTCAGATGAAAGTGCAGGTTTTTTTTTTTTCAGTTCGTTGCCATAACAGGTTTTAATTTTGTGTTACCTAGTTTAGTGGTTTCCAGTCTAAACTTAGTCCCAGCAAAAGGACTCTATTTGTTTTTTGACTACCCCCTCTGGGATTTTTCAGCAGCTTTGCAAAGTAATGTTTGAAAGGTTTAACTTGCCGGTTAGCCCTCTCTTTTTGTAAGCAACAGATGGTAATGTAATATTGAAATATAAACAGGCCCTTGATGATCTAAACATCTGGAAAGCAAGATTGACTAGCATTATAACCCCTCAAGGAAAATAACTTTTTATTATAATTAGTAATATTTTTTGTGACCCTTAATTCTAAGTGGAAAACTTGCTGCTCAGAATGGCATGTGAGAGGATAAGCAAAGGAGATCCATTGCTTCTAGATAGAATCATTCCTCAATTTTAGTTTCTGTGGCTAAGAAAATGGACAATAGCACTTGCAACAAAACAATCACATTTATAAAATGTTTTAAGAACATCAGATTAAAATTGCTAGCAAATGAAATGTTTTTATCTAGCTATTTTATTATTTAACTAAAGCTGTTAACTCATATTCAAGCAAAACCCAGAACAACAGAATTAGAAAAAAATAAGCTCAGAGCAGATTTACAAATTTTTCAGTTTGCCATGACAACCAAAGTGTAGGGTCACCAGCAATTGAGACCTGGAATTTTCTTTACTCAAACAAAAATTTTTACTCTATATACTTTTCTAATTTGAGTTCCAGGGACTTTTAAAAATGCACCAAGGATGTGAGTAGAGAATATTTTTATGGACCAATATATATGAGGTACAGAGTTCCTGAACATTAAACTTTTTATCTCAAAATTCATACATTAATAATATACTAAAATTTAAGAGAACAAAATGAGATATGCTTTCCAGGCACTTGGATTGGTACTAACTCTTATCAGAACAGCTGTAAGTTCAATGAGCTGGTTTTTTTAGTTTAACTTCTAAAAAACATTATTGCAGGTTATTTGGATTGCAAAGTATGGAAAGTGAATTTCTCATCTGAAATTTAATTTAGACTTCATTTTCACACACACACACACACACACATACACACACACACACACACACACACACACACACACACACACTAACATAAGAATGATCTCCCAGACGTCAAATAAATGTCTTTGCTAGTGCTACAAAAGTACTCTTTGAAACCACTTGTTATCTGCTAATCTGCTATTTATCCTTGTATGAGCAGGTATTGATAAATACTAATTTTCTACATTCCCATCTCAAAATCTATTACAAAGTCAAAGATTTTCCTTTACATTTCCTAATTTTTCAAAGATTATTTCTATTGCCCTGCCTGAAGTTTTTTACCTTTTTCTCTTACAGACACAATTTGTTTAATATAGTTCTGGGAATTATTTGAGCAATGAAATTTTGCCATTCACAATTACAAGTACATGTTTAGTATCAAATTGTCATCTACAATTTCTTAGTGTGACACTTTGTTCTTAATGGTTACTAAAGACTAGGCAAAATTCATGGCAAGAAATTTCTATAAATGAAGTTACAAATCATTTGATTACTTTATTTAATTGTAGCATATATATATCTACATATATATTATGTTGCATGATGTAGATAGATGATGAGGAAGACAGATAAAGGATAGTTCAAGACATTTTTCTAATATAGAATGAGAATGGATAAATAACTTTTCAATATCCCAAGGCAACTCTCAGAGAATTAATGAAAACGATCTATTTCATACCTACTACAAACTGCATAAGAGTTACCCCAGTCAAAAGAGAGTTTCTACACTGGAGTTTGTCCTTCACTGATGAAAACACAGATGTATAAAATGTACAGACTCATTCTCTGAACCTGTCTTTTTTTCTATTATCTCTCTGTAAGTTTTTCTCCACACACATATCTTTCTGTGTTTATGTACACAAAGATATGTGTACATCTACATAAGTGACATCTTGTTATGGTTTAAATTGTTTTAGCTCATTTGATTCTTACAATATGCTTCAAAATAGGCACTTAACTATTAATATAATTATCCCAATGTAAAGATGAGGAAAATGGGGCCCAACAAGATAATGTGTCCAAGAGTACTCAGATAGCAAGTATGGAAAAATAATTCATGCCAGCTCTTTCCTGACACCAAGTACAATTTTCCTCCACTATACCATGCTATCTTTCATATGTACTTAGATGCACAAATATATTCAAATATATATATATATATGTATATATATATATACATTCAAAAATTCGGATATTTTCAAATAGTGTTTTCAACTCAAATATTCAAATGGATCTGTTATCTATTTATCTTGGATGTCCAGTAAATTATAAAATATAATTTCTTGTATAAAATGAAAAGTCAGTAGTTCTAAGTTTCACTTAGATTCACCCCCACTTTATTTGAAATAGTCTCCACAAGAATATAGTTGCTGGCTAGTAGATTTTCTATAAAGAGAAAGAGCCAGGTCACCAAGGAAGTAATACTAAGCTTAATATACTCCAAACCATGAGAATATGCCCTTTTTAGTGAGAGATGAGAAATAGGAAAAAATTCCTCATTTATTTGTAGTCCAGGTAGGGCAAACCCACATATGGAAAAATTAACCAAATGAAAATGGGGATAAGATTTTACTAATAATTCCATGCCCCATCAGCATTTCAGAGGATTGGGATGAGACACAGAAAATAGACTTTTTTTTTCTCTTTTTGTCAACAGTTCAAGTGGAGTCTCTGGTACAAGAGCTCAGGTAAGAATTCATTTAAATCACCTTTGTCAATTTCCATTATTCTGAATCAAATGAATTAATTATCACTACTAAACCTGGATATCACCTTTTTGTGGCAAAAAATAAGAAAAACTAGACAACATACCCTCTGACAAAATCATTAACTGTTTTAGGCAACAAAATAATTCATTTACATAAATTCAATGAATATTTTATTAATTATCTGCACCCTACATTCATTTGTTGACAATTCCACACTGATCTAATGAATTTAAAGAACTCAAACATTTGTCCAAAATTATCTAGGTAAAACATGGCAATATTTAAAGAGAGTTCCATCTCAATATATGTGATAAATCATGAAACCCAAAGAAAGTATATTTACCCAAAATGTTTTGTCTATGCACTGACTTCGGGAATCAATGCAATTATATGAAAGTTCAAACCTTAAAAGTTTTATATAATATTCAGATAATTAAACAAAGAGGTTTTGCTTTGTTTTGTTTTTTTCTTTGGATAATACTTCAATCTACTTAATAGATAGAGATGTAGCTAAAGATAATATTGTCTACATAGATATTCTTATTTGATGAACTGGCTATCTTAATTAATGTAAACAACCAGTTGAGATAATTTGGGGGCCAAAGACACCCCTTCGCTTTAATTAATTGATTGCATCAATTGCTTGCTATGTATAGATATAATCATGGTTACAAGACTTTGTAATACACCAATTTAGAAGTGACAAATATTTTCATATTTTAATTTTTTTCTAAAAAATTTTATTTAGTTAGTTGTTTAGAATAATTTAAAAGCATATCAGATTTCCTTAGTAAAGTGAATTGTTTGGGTATGGTTAAAAATAGGCTATTAAAATGTCAGTGAATGACAACATCGTTTCATAAAACTTTAATAATAAGAAAGTTATTAAAATATTTGTTCTTTTGCAATGCTTTTCATTTGCCAGAGGTATTTATTCATTCTTCAATTATTCTACATTTATGCATTAAAAGGAAGAATTAATAAGAAGCACACCTTTTCCAAAATGACAATGGTACATGTGTCCTCAAAAGAAATTCTTGGAAAATTGTGTCCCCTAAGTATCTAAAATTTCCAAGAAACTTTACTGTACATCTTAACAGATAAAACAAACATTAAAAAAAATCATGCTTATGTTTTGTAAATACAAACTAACTCAACAAATGCTGTGTTGCCTATTGTTCATTCTCTAATTGAGTTTGCTTGTTAATTGAACATGCACTTCTTAGAAGGGTATATATACTTCAGTACTATTATTATCACTTGGTAAAGTTTGTACTGTCTTTCTTAATGTATTAAATTATTTATTTTATTTGCCTTACTTGAACTTCTTTTATAAATTTAGGCTCTTAGAGAATATTATTGTAACAGATATCCAAATTCCTCTTTGGACTACAATGAGAAATATGGAAGTGACTGGTTTCTAAGTTAATCATTTAACTGAAAAACATGCATAGACCCCTCTCTTTAGACATATAACATTTGACAAACTAGTCTTGCATTATCTTCTTCATTTTAAAATCACAAAAATATTTTTCAAATTTCATTTCAAATCTGTAATTGCTATTTATTTCAAAACTGTAATTGATTCTAAGTATTCAATAATGATTTCTTGTATGCTTAGTCTTCAAATTAATTTTGTTAATGATTTATAGAATGTTGCCAGTGATATGTTATACAATGTGTGTTATAAATGGTACAATTCAATTCATGTAGAAATTATAATAGCTACCATTTATACAGTACTTTAATATATCTGAAACATTGTGTGTAAATATGTATGTGGGTATATATTTACATGTGTATAAACACAAGTATATATATATATATATATATATATATATATATATATATATATATATATATATATATATACACAGAGATAGATAGGTAGCTATAGATAGATAAGCTTGTTTGTTTATTTGAACCCCACAAGAACTCTGGAAAATTGGTGCTATCATCATCTTCATTTTCCAGATAAGTAATCTGAGTTTGAGAGAAATTAAATGTCTTGCCCAAGTGTCTTACAACTTGTAAGTACTTGAGCAAAGATTAGAGCTCAAATCTTCTTGATTCTAAGCACAACATTCTATCCACTTTGCTATTAAGTACAAGAATGTCTCGAATTGGTTTGTTCCTATATACTTAATACTTTAGCAGAGTAAGTGACTTCTCTCATTTCCATATAGCACATCTGACTTTTTAAGACTTGGTTCCAAAGGATGATTTAAGTAAGCCCATTGCCATTTTTGGAGTTAGCAACATTAGTGGAGAAAGCTCCCCTATATGAGGGATTCCTGGAAAAGGATTTTTTCACAAAGGAGTAGTGATAGAGTACAGCACTTCCTTCTTATACTAGGAAAGTCCACTGTTAAGAAATTAGTATTTCTCTCTACTCCTCCACATATAAGAAAGTTGGTTACTGTCACTTGATCTATGGAAATTTCTTCACTTCTCAGTCATATGCTTGACTTTTGAGGCAGGCTACAAAGGAAGTTGTTGGTTCATGTTGGTTGATTAGTTAGGTAATTGTTGTCCTTAAAACAGCATCACTATGTTCACTACAGTCAAGTTATAGTGTGTTCTATTGTCATTGATCAGATCAACATGAACTGAGAATGCTCTACCACAAGTCAGGCACAAATCATCTATGTGAATATGGTTGATGTAGATTCTTTAAGTGTGTGAATCTCATAATTCTTTTGAGTCACTTCAGTTATGCTTTGCTCATAGAACACAGCACCTTCTTTAACGAGAGCATGCCATGCTGGATAGTCTTGTGCCTCCAATGTCTTGCAATCAATTCCAAAGTTCTTTAGGGAATGACTTAATACATGATAGAGAATCAATCTGTACTTTGTTGCATCTTAATTGCAGAAGCCACATTGAAATAATCTGTACACAAATATCTGCAAATCTACAAATAATCGGCAAATTAAAAATCAGGCACCAACATCCCCTCCACTTTAGTTTTGGCTTGTAGCCTTTTAAAGTTAAAGAATTCACCATCAATGGGATGACTTCACTATTTGCTGTAACTTATGGTTACACATATGGATAGTGTGGTGCTGGCTGTTAGAGGATCTGTGGGGTTTTTTTGGTGTTAATTGTTAGACCACAGGCATTAAAAGGGGCTTCATAGAACATACTCACAATGAGTTGTGCCAGCCCATAAAGCCACTAAACACGATCTTAGATCTCATTAAAACAAGACTGCTTGAAACTAAAGGTCTTGAACTTGGAAAGAGCCAATCTGGAGTACAATATTCATTTCTGGACTCTATATTCTAAGGAGAATATTGACGATCTGAGAGGATTTAAAGGAAGGTTACTAAGATAGTGAAGGCACTTGAAAGCAAGTCATTAAAAGACTAGTTGAGGGAAATGGGGGCAGTTAGCCTAGAAAAGAAAAGTTTGGGGAGAAAATGGGGGCATAGGAACTATCTCAGATTTGGTACTAGAAGGAAACATGAAGGTTATTTAGCATAACTACACCCTTTTATACAGAAACAGTACATGACAGAACCACAATTAAAACCCATATCCTCTGACTCAAAATTTATCTTTCCACTATACCCTGTTGTTACAACTCCAAAGGACAGAATGAAAACCAATGGGTTTGGCTTACTCAATAAGCTTCTGTGGCTCCCTATTGCCTCTAGAATAAAATAAAACTGCCTCTGTCTGGCATTTAAAGCCCTACAGCTTCATTCCAACCCATCTCTAACAAAGTGATGTGTCAATTATGGCCAAATCAATAATGAGCTAAAGCCAATTTATTCTGGCTCACAGAAACCAATTGTTAAAATTTCAATGGGAGCATGTTTACCTCAGAAATCAGCAAATGCTACAAATTGAGATTTTATTGCTTTGTTGATTTCTAGGCCTAAGAAAATAATAGGGGAAATATTAATAATGCCTACCAAATGCAAAAATGTATTTCATATATTTTTTCTTAGAGAAATGGTTATTAAAATTTTATGATCATACAACTTCACCAAATTGACTCATTTGTGGTACTCTATATGTTCCATTCTAATTTTTCCTTACTTCTAGACACTGAAAGAAACTGTCCTCTTTTACTGGAAAGCTTTGTCTCCTCACTACTGCCTCACAGAATCCCTATTTCCTTTCAAAGATCTTCTCAAATGCCATCTTCTATAGAAGGCTGATTCCCCTAACGTTGTCCCTAACTCCAAAAAATGTCTGTATTTAATCCCTATGTTTTCATCTGGGTATATGTTTTTCTTCCCCAGTAAAAAAATATGACCTTGGAGGTAGACATTATTGCATTTTTGTCTCCATGGACTGAGTACTTAGCAAAGTATTTATTTGGTACATGCTAGATGCTCAAATGCTTGGTGAGTTTTTACTGAATATGAAGGCAAATGAAACTCAGTAATATGACAGGGATATCCTACATAAATGTAGAGATGAGAACTAAAAGCCTGAGTTCAAAGAATAACTAAGAGTCCTGTTTTTCCTAAAATGTAGATTGTTTAAAGAGAAATACAAGTGTATGTGAAATTAGGCTGAAAAGCCAAGATAAAACTAGATTGTAATAGGCCTTAAATGCCAGATTAGGAGTTTGTGTTTTATCCTACAGATCAGAGGTTTTTAACTTTTTTATCTTGTCATGGACCTCTTTTCCAATCTGATGAATTTTATAGACCCCTTCTCAGAAAAAAAAGGTTCTAAATGTATAAGATAAAATATAAAGTATTGCAAATTAAATAAATTACACTGACATACAACACTATCCAAGTATTTGAAAAACAAGTTTATGGACCCCAAGTTAAACCCTGTGCTAGAGTGTAAGGAGCTTCTGGTGGCTCAATATAAGAAAAAGAAAAAAAGAAAAAAAAAACTTAACAAGGAGGTTTGTCCTTGGATGGAATGAGCTCACTCTATAAATAGAAGTCTAAGACTCAAAACTGGAAGAAACCTCAGAGGTCATTTATTTCAATTCATTTTATATATAAGGAAAGAGAGGCTCAGTGATGTGAAATGATTTGACAAAGCTCGAACAGGTCAAGTTGGAATTTGGACCTGGGTTTTTTTACTCAGATGCAATATGATTTCTATTACATCATGCTTTCTAATATATTCCCCACTGTTAGAATTCATCAAATAAAAAAATCAATAGATGGCTACTTGTCAGAGATATTATCAAAGGACTTCATATTTCAAGGAGGATTTCTATAATCAAGATTTTTTAAAAATTTTTTTATTAATTTTATAATTATAACTTTTTTTGACAGTACATATGCACAGGTAATTTTTTTACAACATTATCCCTTGTACTCCCTTCTGTTCCAAATTTTTCCCCTCCTTCCCTCCACCCCCTCCCCTAGATGGCAGACATTCCCATACATATTAAATATGTTACAGTATATCCTAGGTACAATATATATGTGCAGAACCAAATTTTGTTGTTGTTGTTGTTGCAAAGGAAGAATTGTATTCGGAAGGTAAAAATAATCTGGGAAGAAAAACAAAAAACAACAACAACAACAAAAACAAATGCTCACAGTTTACACTCATTTCCCAGTGATCCTTTTCTGGGTGTAGCTGATTCTGTCTATCATTGATCAATTGGAATTGGATTAGCTCTTCTCTATGTTGAAGATATTCACTTCCATCAGAATACATCCTCGTACAGTATCATTGTTGTGTATAATGATCTCCTAGTTCTGCTCATTTCAATCAGCATCAGTTGATGTAAATCTCTCCAAGCTTCTCTGTATTCCTCCTGTTGGTCATTTCTTATAGAACAATAATATTCCATAACATTCATATACCATAGTTTACCCAACCATTCTCCAATTGATGGACATCCATTCATTTTCCAGTTTCTAGACACTATAAAAAGGGCTGCCACAAACATTTTGGCACATACATGTCCCTTTCCCGTCTTTAGTATTTCCTTGGGATATAAGCCCAGTAGTAGCACTGCTGGGTCAAAGGGTATGTACATTTTGATAACTTTTTGGGCATAGTTCCAAATTGCTCTCCAGAATGGCCTGATTCTTTCACAACTCCACCAACAATGCATCAGTGTCCCAATTTTCCCACATCCCCTCCAACATTCATCATTATTTGTTCCCGTCATCTTAGCCAATCTGACAGGTGTGTAGTGGTATCTCAGAATTGTCTTAATTTGCATTTCTCTGATCAATAGTGATTTGTATATCATCAAGATTAGATGATCTATAAAATCCTTTGCATCTATATAATAGTGACATAGGTGTCTCAGTTAGATGGCACCAGTGCTGAGACTGGAATTAGAAAGATCTTAGTTCAGGGGGCAGCTAGGTGGCACAGTGGATAGAGCACCAGCCTTGAATTCAGGAGGACCCAAGTTCAAATCTGGTCTCAGACACTTAACACTTCCTAGCTGTGTGACCCTGGGCAAGTCACTTAACCCCAGCCTCAGGAAAAAAAAAAAAAAAAAAGAAAGATCTTAGTTCAAATATAACCTCAAACATATAATTGTGTGACTCTAAGCAAGTTACTTAATCTCAATTACCTCATCTTCCTCATCTGTAAAGTGGGGATAACAATAGCACCTACCTCCCAGGATTGTTATAATATAATTATTGTAAACATTTAGCATAGTATCTGGCATGTGTAAGTGTATATAAATGATAGCTATTGTAATTATTATTATCTATACTTAAAAGGGAATATTATTATAAAATGGATAAATATGGAAAATTAAATGAACCAGACCAAGATATTTTAAAATCTTATCATAAATAATTTTGGAGAAAAACTTACAAGTATCTAGTTACCCAGAAGATTCTTCTCTTTTTAGTGTATTCTTTTGATTCATTTAATCCAATTTTTATTTATGACACAGTAACACAATGTAGTAAATTAGTTAAGAAAAAAGTCCCAAAATTTTTCTGAAATATGAGTATATTTTTAAGTATTGTATTCTCCCATATTACCAGTTCTAGGATTACAAAAAGGTCAATGATAATTTAATTGGATCTTTATAGAAAGAGAAATTAGATGGATAGATATATACCCATATGTACATTCACAAATATCTGTGTAAGAAATCTATATTTTACATATACATATATATATATTTATGTGTGAGATTTTAATGTTTCTGAAACCACTGGTTACCAAAATACTAAAAGAAAGTGAAGATAATTTAAATACACTATTATATGTTGCTCATGACACTAATAAAAATAGATGCTGACATTCCCATCTTATTATACTATATGTCAGCCTCCCTCATCACCATTATGAAAACAATTTATAACCATAGACCCACCTTTAATCATGCTCTCTTATTAGTGTTTCCAATCTTCCCTTGAACGCAAATCAGATTTACAGGTGGTATCTAAAATCCTCCCTTGTTTCTTTCTAAAGTATGAGAATTACATTACCTATCTTTTTTCCTTTTATTGCTCCTATTCTTAATCTGAATTAAGCACTATGGCAACTATTAATATTGATAATTGCTTCATACATTGGTAAAGTGTTTTCCATTTGGTCCAACCCCTTTCCAGCAATTAAGAAAATAGATCCTAGGGACTGAGATGTGACCCTGTGCTTCTTTTGTGATGACTAGAAAGTCTAATGAATTCAGGTTCTTAGTAATATTGGTGACATCTCCAACTACCCCCTTTACTTATCTCACTGTCATCTTGCCAATTTGCTGACTAAAGTGCAATAATAAAAGTTTTTCTTACTTTCTCTCTTTTCTACTATTTAAAGAACTTATGTTGTACATATTCTTTTATCATTTAACCAAGCCACTTGTCATTTTGGGGTGTAGGGATACTTAAAAGTGTCAAATGTTTTACAAGATATATTACCAACAGTTAAATATTTGGTTAGATATTTTCAATTTTAATTCAACAAACATTTATTAAGCAATCCTAAAAGTACAAAGATGGAAAAATTAAACTGAATTGGTGTAATTTGTGATCTAGTGTTGGGGAAGAATACATTAGGATATATATAAGTAACTATAACATAATATGATATTTGACAAAATAAATAAATAGAAGAAAAACAATAAAATATTTGAATTTTTAAGGAGAGAGACTTCACTTTTAGCTGGGGAGATTATGGTAGCATTAAGTGAGTTGGTACTTGAACTGGTCTATCAAGGTCAGGAAGGATTTCAAGAATGTAGAAAGAGATTGAAAAAGCATTTAGTCAAAAGGTTCTTCAGAGATCATCTATAGTAAGGCTCTTATTTTACAAACATGGAAACAGAGGTCCAGCAAATTTAAATATATGGCATAGTCATATGATTAGTAAACAGAAAAGTTGGGATTTGAAATTGGATATTATAATTTCATATTTAAAGCTCTTTGTACTACATGATAATATCTTTTCTGGGCATGAGGAATGGTATGTAAAAATTTACTGAATAGAGAAAAGGCAGGAAAATGGGAAGGCAATGAATGATTAAATGTTACAGAGACTTGTAGTGTGACAATAAAAAATACTACTAGTTTATTATCAGAAGACCAGAATTCAAGGCACAGTTTCCACACTTATAGGTAGGATCAGGTCAAGCTTCAGTTACCTCATCCATCAGAATGCTGAGAATCTTTCTTGTACTGCCAACCTCAGAGGATTATTTTGAGGCTCAGAGGAGATGACACACATAAAATGTGATATCAGTCAATAAATAAGTATCAATTTGTTGTTGTTCAAGTCATTTCAGTTATATCTGACTCTTTTTGACTCATTGGGGTTTTCTTGGTAGAGATGATTTGCGTTTCTTTCAGCTTATTTTACAAATAAGGAAACTTAAGCAAGCAGGGTTAAATAACTTGCCCAGTATCACGCAGCCACAAAGTGTCACAGTGTATTTGAACTCAGGCCTGACTCTAGGCCTGGGGCTCTATCTACTGTGCCACCTACATGTTCAGGCATTTATTTAGCACCTTATATGAGCAAACACAATTGTAGCTGCCTCAGATAGGACAGAAATGAAACAATCCCCTATTCACAAAGAGTATCCATTTTATAAGTTGTCAATAAGTACCTGTATATAAATTCAGAGAGTTCCAAAAATAATAGTAATTTTATTTTTTATAAAAAACAGTCATTTATAAAGTATATATAGCATTTGCAAAATACTTTACATATATTGCCTAATTTGGTCCTCACAATAATCTCATAAGGTAAATATTACTATTGTCCCTGTTTTATAGTAGGGGAAACTGAGGTCAGAAAGTTGTGATTTGTCCAAGGTCATACAAATAGTATGTATCTTGGGAAAAATTCTCATTCAGTTCTTCCTGATTTTCAGTGCTTTGTTAAATATACCTCCTATATGCCCCTGTGCAGAAACACAGAAATGGGGCATAGAATTCCATGTGGGATTAAAACAAGCAGACCACTTTGGCTGTACAATAGTGTATATAGATGGTTCATCAAAATAATAAAACTAGAAAGATAGATGGGAGCCATATTGTGAAGGACTTTAAATATGAAATAGAAATTATTATATCAATATCACCTAGAAGTGATTGGGAGCCATTGTTGTTTATTGAGCATTGTAGTAATATGGTTAGAAGTAATTGGCACAATGAATTGACTGCCTGGCCTAGAATCATAAAGACTCATGTTTCTGAACTTAAATCTCACCTCAGATACTTATTATCTGTAAGACTTTGGCCAAGTCACTGAACCTTACTTTTCTCAGTTTCCTCATCTGTAAAATGATCTGGAGAAGGAAATGACAAACTACTCTAGTATCATTGCCAAGAAAATCCCAAATAGGGACACAAAGAGTCAAATACTACTGAAAGAACTGTTATGGTCATGTGATATGGTTATGTAATATAAACAAGTGATATAGTCATGGCTGTACTTCAGGAAAATCCTTTTCTAGATGTATAGAGAATAGATTGTAGTGGGTAGGAACTTAAGCCAAGGACACCAATTAGGAAATTATTATATTTTTTTCCAAGTGAAAGGTGATAAAGACCTGAGTTAGGGTGCTGGTTATATGAGCAGAACAGAGATGATAGGCGTGATATTGTGGAGATAGAAATGAAAAGTTTATGAATCTTAAAGATACATTAAAATGTTATTGGTTATTATAGTAGATTTTAATGGCTTATAGTCTCAGGCAGCCTTTGCATTTCTTTAGATTTTCTCTCAATTTATTCCACACAATGTTTTCATATGAAAATTATTAGTCTTTTAAATAATTTACTTAATTTGTCCTTTCCATATTTAAGCTATCATTTTATAGATATGGGACTTTTTAGGCATTAAGCTTTATCCTAGTATGTATATTTTAAATAGAGTAACTCACTTAAAATACCTATGAAAGAAGAGAAATATACTATCAAAAGTACTTCCCCTCAATAAGCTCATGTTTCCACAAGAGGGATTTCATGCATATACTTAGTATAAACAAAAGAGATATAAGGTAACTTTTTTGTAGAAGGCCCTAGCATCTAGGGAGAGAAAGAACCAGAAAAGTACTCTTAGGAAAGGTGGCACTTGAGCTGGTTCCTGAAGAAAACTGGGTTTCCAAGAGGTCAGAAATGTATTCCAAATATGGTGAATGAGCATTGTAAAAGGCACATGTAGAACAAAAAGAAGGCCAATAGGCTCAAGCATGGAGTGCATGAAGTAGAATAATGTGTAAAACGATTTGAAATGGTAGGTTAAATCCAAGTTCTGAAGAGTTTTAAATGCCAGAACTATTTTATCCTAAGGAAAATGGAAAGTCACTAGAGTATATAGAATAGAAGATTGACATGATCAGACTTGTACTTCAGGAAATATTTTGGTAGCTGTTTGAAGGATGCATTGGAGTAGAGAGAGAAAAGGAGGTGAGACGATGAATTTTGAAGATATTATCAGAGTTCAGCCAAAAGGTGATTTAGATCTGAACTAGAGTAAGGATTGTAGGAGTAGGAAAAAAAAGGGAGGCAGATGCAAGAGACATAATGGTGAAAAAAACAGTAAGATTTGGTAACTAGTTGAGAATAAGGGAGAATGAAGACTCAAGAGCAAAATAGAAATTATGAACCAATGTACATGAGATATGACAGTGGTCCAGAGCAGGGCTTCTTTTTGCCTGAGAAATTTTTATATGACCCAGATATATAAGTATATAAAATACAACATAAAATTGTTACAAAATATACAAATCAAATATTTACTGATAATAAATCATAATTTCATTCAGGTTTCAATCACAGTTTAAGAAGCTTTAGAGAGAAGCAGAGAAGTTTGGGGAATGGGAGGATGGGGGAAAAGATGAGTACCAGTTTGTGATAAGTTTGAGATACCTGTGAGACATCAAAATGGAAAAGTCCAACAGGCAAGTAGTGAGATAGAACATGATTGCTTTATGTGAGGCTGGAAGAGTCAAGAAATTAAATGATTTTATCATGTTTATGTAGATAGCAAATAAGATTCAAATTTTTGTTCCATGACTACAAATTAAGAAAAATACTATAAAACTAAAATTGAGAATAAATTGATGCTAGTTATAAATTCTAAAGAACTTTTTCAAGTAATGCTGGCTAAAAGAGAAGAATAAATTAAGGGATAGGACCATTGCTCGTGATGAATTGGCATGCAAGGATAAAGGATAGAAATGATAGAGTAGAAAGAGAACTAGAGTCAAAACCTTTGTTCAAATCCTGCCTCTGTCACTTCCAAGCTATGTATCTTGGGCAAGTCACTTAATTTCAGGACCCCTTTTCCTTTAACTGAAAAAAATGAGGATCAAATAAATGCTGGGGTCTTTTCTGACTCTAGCTTTATGACTCTATAAAGGCTAAAGCACTCACATATTAGTTTTTTTCTATTTTGTCTGCCAAAGTTTACCTTTAACAACAAAGGAAAGAACAACAATAATTAAAAGGGATTTTAAATCCAAGATGGTATAGTAAAGGAAGATCTAATTCCCTTAAATTAATCTAAAAAACTAGCCCTGGCCAGATCATGATACTGATTGTAATTTGATAGCTATCATCAGTGATTCCTGGGAGATCATACGCAATAGGAAAGGGACTACAGGATTATCTGTATTTTCAGTCACAAAGAGTTGTATATAGAACCTATAAACCAGTAAGCTTGACTTTGATTGTGAGCAAAATTCTAAAACAAATCAAATGGATGTTTTGTAAGCATGTGGAAATGAAAGCAGAGATCACCAAGCTCCAGCATGGGATTACTATGCTGCAAAATTTAAAAAATATTGTAGGTATTATTTACCTAGATTTCAAGATTTTTTAAATGATTTTCTTTACAAAATTTGGTATTCCCTCAAAAGTATACCTTATTTTATAAATACACAAAAATAACTATAATTGAGAATCTCCAATGCTATTCCCATCGTACAGACATGTTGAAGAGATTCAGACTAGATAATAAAACAATAAGGGGCATTCAAAGTTGATGATTGACTGGATTTAGAGTAAAGGCTTTAAATAGAGTCACTTTGTGGCATGTAGCCCATGATATTTCTAAAAGCAGAGTGAGTCAAATTAAAATGCAATTGGCAATATTTAGCAAAATAAATAAGAATACAATAAAACATAGGCAATATTTACATATGGTTTTTGAAGTCAATATCTATATGTATGGGTTAGTGGGTAGATTTTCTATTTGAATTTGACAATATTGAATCCATTCATTTATTTATTTAATAATCATTAAGCTCCTGCTGTGCCCTGAGTACTATTCTAAGCCCTGGCAAAATTTATCTAGTATGCATATATATATCTAGTATATATATATATATAAAATACATGTATATATATTATATAACATATACATAATGTATAATCATATACATAAAAAATATATATATATGCACTAAAGAGCTGAGAAAATGTTATATAAAGACTAGGGTGTTTTAATGGGATTTGATTTAGAATCAACAACTTTACACAAGTCATTGAACTTCTCTAGTCCTCTTTTCTCATCTATAAAATGAAGAGGTTGTACTACGTAACCCAGAAAGTACATAAATACCATAGTATTTAGCTCCTTTTTTTAAAGTATAGAAAGTATAATAAAGCCTGTAGATATGTATATATATATGTATACACATATATATGTATATAAAGTATAGAAAAATGATTAACTGATAGTTAAAACTCAATATAAGGGAAGATATCTAAGAGAGAATCTAACTCAAATCAAAACTTTAGATTAAGTAAATCCTATGCTAATGACAGAAATTGAGGGTATCACTGCTAAACCACTGTCAATCTTCTTCAAAGAATTATCTATAATTCATGGGGGAAAATGATGAAAACTGGATATGAGCAAAAGCCCCAATTTTTTAAAAGTGGAAGAAATTAGCTATCTCCAACTATTGGCATATGAGCTAAACAAAATGATCAAACATGTCATTGAAGGAAAGAATTGTGATCACTTTCAAAGGGATATGATTCAGTACAGGTTCATTAAGAACAAATGGTACCAGTCTAACCACTTTTCCTTTTTTGATAGCATGACTTTATCAGTTGGTGAAGGATTTGGCATGACATATATCGATTTCAGCATAGCATTTAACAGCCACTTATAATATCCTCATAAGCCACATGGAGTGCTAAGGACTATCAGGAACTGATAAACCATGCCTCATCCAACTCCATCATCTAGTTTTGTAGAGCCCAGGAGCTAATAGTGGTTTTTACATAAAAAAAAAAAAAAAGGTGAACCCATACAAAAGTAATAAAAAAACAAGCAATGAGCCAAATTTGGCCTTTGCCAATTCCTAGACCAAATTATCTAACTCTAAGGTGGATTTGGAATTTATCAACTACACAGATCCCAAATGTATTAATCTGTAGATTGATGTCATCTTGGAAGGGAAGCATTAATATATGATATTATGAACTTGTCACTTGGAAACATGCAACTCATTCATACTGTCTATATTAAATCACATTCCCCTCCCCCCTTAGACCTCAGGACTTCTTTTTGTAGAGCCTTGATTAGATTATATTGTACAGTAAATTATTGGAGAATTACCAATACTTTAAAGAAGAATTTTGGAAAATATATGAATACTATTTAGGACATAGAATCATAAAATGTCAATACTAAGTCTGGACAGGGAATGAAGCTCCTGATGGAATACCTGAATGAGTTTAGGCATTTGAGAGTCACCTGGGGCTGGGAGCAGGTGTTATTGATAGAAATTTTGAAGAAGTGTATGAGTAATGAACTCCAAGATTGCTTCCCAGGGCACGATGTCACTGACAACTTGATGGGACTGATGTACATGCTCATCCAGCTCACTGGACAGCAACATCAGAGGAGAGGGCCAGCATGTGACCCAAAGGAATGGGGAATTGTAGATTACACTTACAAATCCATCACTCACAATGATGCTGTTCTAATTCATTCTCCATTGCTTTGAAGTATACACCTTGCTTCCTCAATTGTAGCCTCAGACACTTACTATTTGTGAATCACAACCTCTGTTTGCCTCAATTTCTTCAATTATAAAATAAGGATAATAATAACACCTACTTCCTAGGATTGTTGAAAGGGGCAAATGGGACAATGTTTGTAAAATCCTTAGCTATACATACAGAATAACTAGCATACAGAATAAATGCTTAATATAGGATTGTTTCCTTCTTTCCTTTTCACTTTTGAACCCATTCCCATACAAATTATCCAGTTCTCAATACACTCTTGTTCCTCTCTCTAATTCCCCCAAAGTTAACTCTTCTAGCAATGATTTGCACATTGAATTCCCTTTTACATTCTCCTCAGCTAAGTTTTCCCTCAATTCTAACAGCATTAAGGAAACATCCCTAGGCATATCTGAAAGGACTCTAACATTGTAGGCAGCTTATATATTGGCAAAGTTCCCAAAACAAAGCTGTTCCTACTTTCATCCTGGGCAGCTCTGGACTCTAGCAGATGGGAAGTTTATCAAATTTTAAGATGATAAGAAACTTAAAAGGATAGGTAATACATTAAATAACAAAATCAGGATACAAAAAGGTTGGAAGGATAAACCAAGGCATTTAATGTGGATAAATGCAAAATCCTGGACTTGGATTAAAAAATATCAATTATATAATTAGAAGATAGGGCAAGTATTGTTAGAAATCAGTTTATATTTTTTAAAAATTACTTAGGTATTTTAGTGCAATACAAGGTCAAAATGAGTCTGTATTATGATACAGAAAAAAGTCTAAAGTATCGTCAGACTCCATTGATAGAAACCTAGTATACAGAACAAGGTTGATAGGTTAACTCCAACATATTCTAATGAAGTTAGACCATATCTGCTATCTTGTCTTGGGACCCTATATTGTAGAGGGAACATTGACAAGCTGGATTTACCATGAAAAGGAGAAGACTATGGATTCTTCAAGGCCAGGCCTGCAGATTGTAAAGTTAGAGTGATTCTACTAAACTGGAAGGATTTTTTAAAATATAAGATCAGTATCATTATATGTCTGTCATGCCAGGACTAGCCTTTCTAAGTCAAACAGTATCATTGACCAAACTAACTACCACACAATCATTTGGTTTTTGTCTTATTGAATCTTAAAGACCATCTTTGACCATCTGTGATACACCTTATCAAGGGAATACCCACATAAATTAAATATTAACAAACCAAATTGTGTCTATATGAAGAAAACCAGGAAGGAATCATTTAAAAATATATTGAAGGGCTAACCTGGGAATATTTAAATTGGTTGAAAGCCAATATAGGAGGAACATAGCTATCTTCACATATTTGAATGGTTCTCATGAAGAAGAAAACTTAAAGTTTATTTTCCTTGGCTTAAGCTCATTCTTCATAGAAGAAAGACTTATGGAAAGAGGTTGAATGGAATTAGATTTTAATTCAAAATATTCAAATAGTTTGAATGCTCCAAAATGGAATAAATAAAAATAATGGATAGTGAGTTCCCAGGACAATGTTGGTATTAAAAAGTTAGGTTTTTGTGTCAAAAAATAGTAACTTTAAGCAATTTCTATAGTGCTATCCAGTCTTTTGTTCTTATATTAAATTCTGGTATCAGCTCATTATCCATCTGCAGTCTCTGCCCAAGACACATGTATTGATGGACTAACTAAATGAGCTGTCCACTCAACTCACCATCTATAGGGAATCCTTCTTCTATCTGGATTCTGACAGTACATCCTCTTTGATAGGGGTGATCACCTTTAGATAAATAAACATACTAAAGTTTTATGCTTTTCTTGAAAGTCTTACTAAAAATATCATTGAAAAAAAGTTATCTCTGTTGTGTCTATCTAGGAATCTTGGATGTTTTTACTAAATGCATGAGCTACTTTGTCAAAAAAAAAAAAAAAAAAAAAAAGGAAAATTTAAGGCTGGATATTTCTCTATCCAGTCAAATGCTTAAGGATTATCACAAAATTCAAGAGAGATCTTATCTTGTCTACATAGTAGGAAAATGGTGACCAGTTGTAATAAATCACTTGTGAAAACATACCTGTTCCTTTAATACATTTTCAACAAGAAAACCTTTGATGCATGTTCAGATTATTCTTATAAAGACATTATATGGATTAAAAAGAGAATATATTGGTCAGTAGTTGTGATGTATTTTGACTACTTTCAGAAGGATAATAATTCTGTCCTTGCTTCTCCTTCCCCTATTTCTAGTTATTTGGTCTCTTTCCCTTTTTAAGATATCCTAAACTGAACATTAAAATTGAACTAAGTTCTAATAGTGCTACCATATTACAGTAGAATGTATTCTCTGGGAAGAAAAAGAGTTAGAAAAGACATTGAAGGTCATCTAGTCCTAATCCAATTTCTACATTTCACAGAGGAGGAAATTGAGGCCCATGGAAGTGAAGGCACTTAGCCAAAGTCATGTATAACCATATAACATTACCTGGAAGACATTATATGGATTGAAAAGAGGATATATTGGTCAATAGTTGTGCTGTATTTTAACTACTTTTTGGAGGGATAATAATTCTGTCCTTGCTTCTCCTTCCCCTACTCCCAGATGTTCAGTCTCTTTTCCTTTTTGAGATATCTTAAATTGACTTTATGTTTTCAGAATTTTGTTTCCTGGAACATGAATAGCTTCTTTCTGTATTTGTTCCGTTCCCTTTACTTTTCCCTACTTCATCTTCTCTGAGTACCAGTTCTGCCCCTGAGTATAGCATTAATATAATATTAGCATGCAAAAGTGGTAGATCTATTGTTACTAAATAATGAAAATAAATCACCATAGAAATATAGAAAAACCATTTCCTTTTCCCTATTCTTCTTTTTCTTACATTCAAGTATGAATGCTCTTGAGATGAGCTGGCTTAGTAAAATCTTAAACCAAGCTTTTTAGAGACACATTTTTTTTCTCTTTCAATATTTTTTCTGTTTTATGAGGTGATATTTTTCATAATCTCCCACTACTCTTAAATAGAGTATGTTATAAAATAATGTATATTCTAAATTGATAATGTAGTTAGATGCCATGTCTCTGTGCTTGGCAAAAACATCAAGTGTTTGCAAGATAGGTTGGTTTCTAGCTTTTTTCATAGGCTTTTCATTATAGTTACTGCTTTAGTTATAATTTTGTTGTAAATAATAAGAATTAATGTGTTTACCTTTATTTCCAATTTTTCAATGTTAATAGTTCATTTGAATATTTGGAATATTCAAATTTTTGAATATTTAGAATATTTGCATGCATTGTCTTCCCATCTTTACTTTTTCTTCTAATCGGCTTTTGAATTTGTCTTTGCTCTAATTATCTCACTAAAAAGAGCTAATTCGGGAAACAACCTCCATGTAATTTGTTATTTCC
This sequence comes from Sminthopsis crassicaudata, assembly GCF_048593235.1. Taxonomy (NCBI): domain Eukaryota; kingdom Metazoa; phylum Chordata; class Mammalia; order Dasyuromorphia; family Dasyuridae; genus Sminthopsis; species Sminthopsis crassicaudata. The sequence goes on along the minus strand of NC_133617.1, from coordinate 257,724,470 downwards.
TGTTTGTTATGAATTTTTGTTACATTATATTTTACTTGCCAAGCAGCTAGGTGGTATGGTGGATAGGGCACTGGTCCTGGAGTCAAAAAACCTCATCTTCCTAAGTTCCTCAGCTTTTTCATCTATAAAATGAGCTAGAGAAGGAAATGGCAAACCACATCAGTATCTTTGCCAAGAAAATCCCAAATGGAGTCACAAAGAATCTGGCATGACTGGAAATGATTTAATAATAACATATTGCTTGCTGGATCTTGTATCTTCTGAATCTCTTCTTGCAGAAGTATTCATTCTCTACGGTAGAAGCTTTCTGAATAGCTTCTTTTAAAAAAAATCATCAACCACATTTTCCAACATATTATTATTTGTTATTGAGGTTCAGTCAGTCAAGAAGCATATATTAAGCACTTACTATGTGCCAGGTAACAATTTTAAGTACTGGAAATACAAAGAAAGGTAGAAACAGCCCCTTCCTTCAACAGGCTCACAACCTAATGGGGAATGTGAGAACATCTATGTACAAGGAAACTATGGATAGGATCAATTGGAGGTTTTCTCAGAGAGAAGGTACTAATATTAAGGGGAAGTAGGAAAGGATTCTTACAGAACATGGAATTTTAGTTGAAATTTGAGGTAAACAAGGAAAGCCAAAAGATGGAAATTATTAGATAAAGAATTGGGAAGTGAAGAAATATACAAATTTTGTAAATGAAATGTCTTGTGCAAGAAAACAAGAGAGCCAGAATTGCTGGATCATAAAATATGGAGAAGTAAGGAAAGTATAAGATTTTATACTAGATTCTAATGGTAATAGGGAATCATTGATGTTTATTAAATAAAGAGAGTGTTATATTGTCAGACCTGTATTTTTGAAAGATAAACTTGATAGCTCAGTAGAAGATGGATTGGAGGAGTAGGGATTTGAATTAGAGAGATCAATTAGAATGCTAGTACAATAATGCAGATGTGGCATGTGAAGGGACTGTAACGGTGGTGATAGCATCAAGTCAAATAGGAGGTGTGTGTGCCAGAAATATGGCAAAAGTAAAATTGGCAGAGCTTGGCAACAGATTAAATATATGGAGTGAGGGCAAATTAGTAAAGAATGATAACTAGGGTTTTGGGTGATTAGGTGACTAAGAGAATTATGGTGTACTCATTAGTAATAGGAAAGTTAGGAGGAGGGAAGGATTTGAAGGAAAAGATAGTTGGTTTTGAATATGTTGAGTTAAAATGTTTATTTATCATTTAGTTTGAGATTTTCAAAAGGCAGTTACAGACATGAAATTGGAGTTCAGGAAAGAGTGAAAACAGAATAAGTAAATCTTAGAAGTTGTCTGCATTGAAAAAATTCAAAACCTAGGAATTTATAAGTGAAATAGTATAAAGTATGAAAATATTACAAATAAGTGAGAAAGAAAAGGAATAAGAAAAGACTACACTATTTGGTGCTTAAGAGAGTATTCTAAAATATACAGAGAACTGAGTCAAATTTATAAAAATACAAATCATTTCCCAAATGATAAATGGTCAAAGGATATGAGCAGATAATTTTCAGGTGAAGAAATTAAAGCCATATGAATATTAAAGTCATATGAACAATGTGCTGAATCACTATTCATTAGAGAAATGAAAATTAAAACAATTCTAAGGTACTACTTCACACCTATCAGAGTGACTAAGATGACAGGAAAAGATGTCATATAAGATAAGGTAAAGGCAGAGATAGTGAGAAAAGGCATATGAACAACATGTATTTATTACAATGAAATGAGGTAAAATTCTCAACTAAAGAAGTAAAGGGGAAGTGATGAGAGTTTTAAGAAGGAATGTAAAGGTTTGGGGAAAACTGTTATAATAAGTTAAATGAGTCAATTAAGGAAGTATAAAAATATTGCCTTGCCATAATGAGAGCCCATTTGAGATTATATAACATAAGTTTATACTAGATCCAGTGAGTATAGTTTTGTTATTTTTTCTAGGCTTTATTCAACAGTATGTAAATAGAAGTGAACGCAGAAAATAGTGAAAGTAATTCAAGGATAGATTTTGGTTGGTTTATGAAGGATAAGGGGCCAAGGGACTTTGAGTAGAAGATAATATAGAGTTAAATCTGTCTCACCAAGGAATTAAATAGGAGAAAGGAGAAGAATGTAGCCAGTGTAGATACAAGGGCCTAGGTAAGAGATTAGAGGTCTTGATGACAACGAAGAATAGGTTTAAAGTTTGTAACACAGAGGGTGAAAATGACAAATGATTGAAATGATAAAGATAAAATGACAAATGATTATCATCAAATTTATTATCTATCTATCTATATCAAATATATCATCAAAATTATTCCAGAACTCATGAACCTGGAAGTGAACACATTAATGAGTAATGACAAGACTAAGTACATATCAATGTCTGTAGTTAAGATGAGGAAAGAAGTAGGTTATGGGAAATTAATAAAAATAGGAACTAGAGAGTTAGATTTTTTGAGCATTGATATGTATGTTAAAATCCTCTGGTATAAGAGTAGAAATTGAAGAGGAAAGATAAACTATTCTCAGGCACTGAACTCACAGAGAGAAAAAAAGAGTTTTCTACAAACCTTGGGGCTAGAGTAGAAGAGACCCTAAAGGAGAAAGAGATTTCACAGGAATGTCAACACTTTGTCTTATTGGCAACCACAGAATGGTCGAACAACAAAAGTTCCCTTCCAAGACGCAGCCACATGGTTCAGTGAAGAGACTAATGAACTTAAGAGCACTAAATTTTTAATTTTAGTATTTAAGTTCAAATTTGATCTCTGCCACTTATTATATCAAGACATCACTTTATTTCTCTGGTCCTATTACCTCATCTGTAAAGGAGAGTGTTGGACTAGACAACCTCTAAAATCCCCTCTATTTCTGTGATCCTATAATAAAGGAAAGAAACAAACATTAAGTCCCTATGCTAGGCACTGTGTTACCCACTTTACAGATATCTCATTCAGTAAAGTAACCTGGGAGGTAGGTAAGATTATTATCCTCATTTTACAATTGAGGAAACTAAGGCAATAAGAGATTCAGTGATTTGCCGAGGGTCACATAGCTAGTAAGTTCTTGAGGCTGGATTTCAATTCAAGTCTTCCTCATTCCAGATTTAGAGTTTTGTGTACTGTATACCACTACTACTGCCTAATGCCTGATGAACATTTCCCATGTTCTCTATATCTCACTATGGATTCCTATAAGTACTTTTGTTATTTTCTGTGAAATAAAGACAGTTCTTTACCTGTATGTGAGAGAGAAGGGGGAAAAGAGAGAGAAAGAGTGAGAGAAGCCTGTAGACAATAACTAGATCTAATAACTAGCATAATCTTGTTTGAATGTTAAGTATAGACTGAATGAACCTCATAGGTGGAGAGGTTACTAAGTGATGGTGATAGTAGCAATGGAGAGCAAGCGATATTCCAACTCTAGGTATCCTACAATGAACATGAGTTGGGGGTCCAAGGATATTCTGAGTGAAATAACAGCAAGCCAGTCAGCATACTACAAAGAATGGCTAGAGATCTGTTTCATAGGAAGAGAGCTGACTGGATTACATTTGTAAAAAAAAATTGTTTTCAAAAAGGATAAGCTAGTCCCTAATACATACATCATATGTTATATATTATATATGTATGTACATACACATACATATAGACATATTTATATGTGATGCACATGCTTATATATGTATATCACATATATTCTCCAATGATGCTTTGTTTTTGCAAATCTGGAAATGCTTCAAGCCCCGAATGCTCGGTATAATGGGTGACACAAAGGGCAAAGGGGAACTGAAACACAGATGATATGCAAAAGTCAGGTACACTAAATTCTAATGTGGTTATGTATATTACTGAATATAAGGGATAACACTGAGAAATTCCAAAAAAAAATTGTTAATAAGTCCCATAATATATTTCTAGTCAACTTAAAAATTGTTATATTAAAGTAAAAAATTTCCAAGGCTTAGTTGAAGCATAATATATCTGAAATAATACCATTGGTAGCCTGAGCCTATTTCAGAACTTATAGAAAACAAGGATACAGTAAAGTCTGTGAGGGCTGGGATGCTTTGAAGGTAACGGTGGAAACTCTAATCAAAAGTGGGAGTGTGGCTCAGAGTTAGTTTCATAGATGAAAGGAATCTGGGTAGAAGTTCTCCTACTGATAGGAGGCAACAAGAAGTATTCAATCATATAAATTATTTAAAAGCCAAATATTCATAACTTAAGAAATACCTAGATAAGCAAGCAATTGATTCAGAATGAAGGTGCTGTATCTAAGATTTCTCATCTATCTAGGTATCAATGTTTTAATTTGATAATTTGTTTCAAAGCTGTTATTTCACTAGTATAGGGACTTACTTCTATTATTCTGTAACTTCTAGTCCTAGAAACTATTGGAGATGCTAAAAAGTTGTGAGGAAGTCAATAAGTATGTATTAAGTATCTATTTTGCTAAATGCCAAGTACTAGGGATGCAAAAACAGGCAGAACTGTGTCCAATCTCAAAGAGTTCATATTCTAAATAGGAAGACCACATGCAAACAACTTTATACAGACAAAATAATTTCAATAAAAGTGGAATGTCATCTCAGAGAAAAGGTAATAGCAGAAAGGCCTCTTGCAGAAAAGAAAACTTGAGTTCAGCTTTGAAGGAAACCAAGAGAGTCAAGAGGCAGTGGTATTGAAGGAGAATTTTCTAGGTATAGGTAACATTCAGTGGGGAAATGGAGTAGTGTGTGTGAGGAATTGTGACTCTGAAGAAAAGATTACATGGAAAAAAATAAAGTATAAAAAACTAGAAAAGTAGGAAGTATATAGGCTATGAAAAGATATAAAAGCCAAAGAGCATTTTATATTTGTCTCAACTGGTAATCTAGAGCTACTTTGGATCTTATTAAGTAGCAGAATGATATCATCAGACCTGTGCTTAGAAAGATCACTTTGTCAGCTAAATGAAGAATGAACTAGAATGGGAAAACACTTGATGGAACAACAGCCAGGAGCTAGAGCAATAACCCTACTGTGAGTGAATGAGGCATTTGTACCAAGGTGGTAGTTATGTGAATGGAGAGAAGAACAAATGTCAAGATTTTATAAATAGATTGAATATGTGGGATGAGGTTCCTGAGCAGTCTAGGATGACCCCAGGATTGTGAGCCTGGGTAACTGGGGAAATCAATGGAGGAGTTCATAAGAGGAGAAGGTTTTAAGTAAAAGATGAGTTACATTTTTGATTTCTTGAGTTTAAGATGCCTATGGAAAATCTACTTTGAAATATACAAGAGATAGTTGGTAATATAAGTCAAAAAAGAGTGTAATGCTGGATGAATAAATCTGAAAATCAGTTACACAAAAATGATAATTGAACTCACAGGAGCTGATTAAATCACTTTGTGAGATGGCCGAAAGAGAGGAGATAAGAGGACCTAGAACAGATCTTTGTGGATATTGGTAAGCATGACATGGAGAAAGATTCATCAAAGGAGACTAATCTGTGCAGTCATACAAGAGAGTAGATTTTAGAAGTTGAACTTAAATCTAGGTCCTTACTCAAAAGGCAGCTCTATCTATTATGTCAAGTTACCTCTCTTCTACATGTATAGAAGTTATGGTTTGCAAAGCAATTTCCTTATAACAACTCCATGAGATAAATTTTGTAAATATTTTTATTCTTGTTTTATATATGGAAAAACTGAAACTCAAAGAGATTATATGAGTTATATATGATCATATGGTTAATGTATTTTACAGGTGAATCTCAATCCACACTCATCAAATCTAATGTCATTGTGCAACTCTGTCACATATGCATGTTACATACATAAATATAAATCAGTAATTTTATTTGCATATTTTAACATGACTCTTCCCATTTTTCAAGCATGCTATCAAATCTTCTTGGGTATTTTTAAACATAAAATTTTGAAGAATTAAGGGAAGTATTATAAATCTGAGCATGTGTGTGTGTATTTATTCAGATGTTTTCAATATTTATCTATAAGTCTTAATACCATAGTTTAGTTCAAAAACAGGAAGCTCCTATTCTAATACATGTATAGGCTATAAATATGCACCAAAAGATGATATCTTCATTTATTACTATTTCTGTAAATATTATTTGAAGTCTTCAGCTAAGTTAGCATAAAAAACCATAACACAAGTACATTAATTTTATTAAAGCTGCCCTATTCTGTCTCTCTTGGTTTCCTTGTCTTTTTTCTGTAAGTACTATTTCCTTTTTTATTCCTATATATCTTAATATGATATTTTTGTCTCTCATTTTTGTAGTCTTTCCCATGCTTTAATTTTCTCCATCTGTCCTTTTTTGTTTCTCTGTTTTTATCTCTCTCTTCATCAAATCATTTCTCTCACTTTCTCTCTCTGACTTTTCCTTAGCTATAATGGCTTTATATAACTCAAGTATCTTTTTTATTGTTGTTGAACTCAAAATTTTATGTTTTTTGTCCTTAATGGAACAAGAGGATGAGTGAAATTTTTATGTTCTTATCAAAAAAAATCCCTAAATTAAGATTATTTTTGCTCATGTACTTATGTGTCATCTTATTGAATTTTTCCAAGTCAATCTCTCTAATTAGAAAAAAGCATCTTTATTTAATAACATTGTAGCCTATTGTTCAAATAAACAAAGACATTGTCATTAAGACTAAGACAACAAAAGAAAAAATGGACCATTTTGCCTGCTATAATGAAGTATTGCAAAGAAGTTAGAAAATTTATTCCAATTAAAACAAAACCTTGTCATTTTCCATAATAATAAATAATTGTTATTCTAACAAAAATAGGTGATGAACTCAACTTTCCAAATAACTTTGCCTTTATTAGCAAGCTATGTACAACCTAGTTAAATTGTATTAAGTGATAGGGTTAGGGTAATAGAGATCTCTGATTTCATTGATATAATGAACTCTACTAATCTAGATCAAAAACTTCTCTGAAATTTAATTTTAGAGAACAACCTAGAAGGCTAAGAGATCAAATAGTTGTCCAGGATCATATAACCAACAATATTGTGAACAGGACTTGAGTCCAGGTTTTGTTGGCTTCAGGTCCAGTTCTCTATTCAATATGCTATGCTGCCTCTTACATTTTGTCATTCTATTAATATACTTACATAATTCTCTCAACACCTTTCCCTTTATATTTACTTTCTAAAATGGAAAAAGCAGTGAAAATTTAGAAGCATCTATATTTTAGCATGGGAACCCAGCTGGTAGCATGGGTAGAGTACAAGGCCTAGAGTCAGGAAGGGGTAAATTCAAATCTGCCGTCAGCTACCTAATATCTGTGATTTTGGACAAGTCACTTATCACTTGTTAGTGACTTGAGTAAGTCACTTAACCTCAATTGCCTCACCAAAAAAAAAAGTCAGACATGGCTAAAATAATTGAACAATATATTTTTAGTTCAAGACCCTTTAAAATTTTTATTAATCTTTTAAATTCTCTTTCCAATTACTAAGAATAACACCAAGCAACACAGAGAATTCTGAAAAGGGAAATGCTAACTAGACCTTACAAATGATTGCAATATGGTATTTAATTCCATAGAACAAATATTTATTATACATTCATAGGATTTGAAATTTTAAGTTTTTTAAGTTCTTGGACTATCTTTGGTCTGATAAAGAATTATGCAGCTGTTGTAAAGAATTTCACATACATATATGTAATATCTATTTGCATGTATTTATATAACTATACTTTATATAATATATTTTCATATATATATGTGTGTATATATAAACATATTTACATGTGTATATATATATATATATATATATATATATATATATATATATGTATGTATGAATGATATACTAGTCCTAGAGGAAGACAGGAAGGAAACAAATGAGAGAGGACTGAGCTAGAAGTTAGTTATTTCTTTTATATGAGAGAGTTGATTTTCAAGCAAGTTCCCAGCCCAGAGTCCAGAATGTAATCACAGATAATAAAGCATTAAAATTACTATGAAGATATGTTTATGCTTAACAAACCCTTTTCAAGGAGGAAACTTTCCCATTAGTTCTCCCACTTATACAACCTTAAAGCTGTAAGGTATCATTCTTGTTACTCATTGCACTCATCTCACATATCCAGTCTGTTATCAAGTCTTGACATTCTTACTTTCATATCACTGAACCCTTTTCTGTATTCACACAGATACCACTTTGGTGCAGGACCTCATTGCCTCTTAATTGAATTAAAAGAGGAACCTAGATATTGGCTTAGCAAAAGTTGTCATACAGGTCAAAAATAAGTCAATTCACAAAAATGCAGGCTGGGATCAGCTTTACAAAACATGACCATTACATCTGTACCAAAGGGTTTGGGGGAGAGAAATTTCTCTCCCTATTCAGCCATGATATCTAGTGTCAAAACTATTTGCCTAGCAGTAGACACCTCTTCCATCAATCAATGGATCAGTTTGAAAGAGTTTAATATATAAAAACATCATGCAAATAAATGTTCACATTTCATATATAAAAATGAATCAGTTAAAATGAAAAATTATATTGGGTAAATGTGAAGAATAAAATAGCTGTCTCCACTTCAATTTCTGTATTAATTTTGAGAAAAGGCAATTTTTATTCCAAATTTCCAAAATAGTTCACTATTATTTTAAAAGGTGATACTTTTCACCTAAGTAAGCTCTTAAGTTAATCATTTTTCTTTATATTTTCCTTCTCAGTCATCCAGACTTAAAATATTTTCTTGCTCACCCTTTCCACTTCCTATACATTCACTTGTCAAGCTCATTTATTTTCTTATATCCTATTCCCTCTTTCCACTCCCATATCAATCACCTACCTTAGTTCAGACTCTCATCACCTCGTGCTTTTACAGTTGAAATAACTAAACTGGTCTTCCATTCTCCAATATCTCCTATATAATTCATACTTCACACTGTTTCTCAATTAAAACCTCCTAAATTACTTCTACATGCAAAATCTGTCAGTTGCTACTACAATTTAGCAAATATTATATACATTCTTTATCCTAGCTCTCAAGCATTCCATATTCTTTCTCCAACTCTATAGTTTTCTTTTCAGCTTTATTACTTTCCACATGACTACTCTCCACATTGCTACCTTCCACATGACTACTCTCTGCATTACTATCTTCCACATTACTACTCTCCATATTTTATATTCCAGATTGGAAAGTAGGAAGGGGCCAGGTTATGAAGTGCTTTAAAAACCAGACAGATATATTTGATTATGAAGGTAAGACCTATGCTTTAGGAAAATCAATTTGACAATTGAGTGGAAGAGAGTCTGGTATGGGGAGAGATCTAAAACAAGCAGACCAACTAGCAGCCTTTGTAATAACTTAGAGTATGATGGGTGGATATTGTGCACTAGAAGGGTGGCAGTGGTAAAGGAGAGAAGGTGGTATATGCAAGAAATATTATGAAGGTAGAATCAATAGAACTTGGTAAAAAAATTGGATAATAGATTATTCTGGAACCAGCTCAAACCTGCTTACAAGAGTTACTGTTAAATTTTCTTTATGAGCATTTATACCTCAGAAATTGGTAAATGCTTATAAGTAGGCTTTATGTCTAGATTTTAAGAAACTAATAGAGAAAGTGTTAACAAAGTATTTCATGCATACATCTTAGTGGGAGAGTCAACAGATAAACATACGATTGGTGGAGGGAAGGACTGAGAGAAGAATCAAAGAGTAGAATGGTAACAGCTAGATTTGTGAACCTGGGTGCCTGAGAGAATGGTGGTACCCTCTACAGTAACAGAGAAGTTATAAAGAAGGCAGTTAACATTTAGTTAACTTTGTTTTTATACCAGCTATTTTATAATTGTATACTATAGTCACAAGCAACAAAAAGAATATGGTTGGATTGATGAAAATCCATGACTATTTCTGCAGGGGAGAAAAACCGTTGATGCTCTATCTGAATGTATATTTAAGGGCAGGGAAAGAACTTCATATTCAATCCAAAGCTTTTGTTAGGAAAATTAGGTTCCATTGAACTTGCTTCACTTACAATTTATAGTTTTTTGCTGAATTCTATGACTGTTAGCTTAATGTGTAGTTGTTGTCTTAACTACATTTAGCCTCTTCTTTGAAAATGCTCAATGCTATATTGTAAAATTGATATTTTTAGTAAAAAGACTATGTGTTTTTTAAAACTTTGCTCATAATTTGGAACCATGCCCCAAAAGCTATCTATGCATACCCTTTGATCAGGCAGTATTTCTAGTGGGTCTGTATTCCAAAGAGATCATAAAAAAGGGAAAAGAATCCACATGTACAAAAATGTTAGTAGCAGCCCTTTTTGTAGTGGCAAGAAACTGGAAACTGAGTGGATGGCCCTCAGTTGTGGAATGACTGAATAAGTTATGGTATTTAAATGTAATGGAATATTATTGTCCTATAAGAAACAATCAGCAGGATGATTTCAGAAAGTCCTGGGGAGATTTACATAAACCTATGCTAAGTGAAGTGAGTAAAACCAAGAGAACATTGTACACATCAACAATAAGATTAGGTGATGATCAACTCCAATGGACTTGGATGTTCTCAATAATGAAATGATTCAGGCCAATTCAACAGACATGAATGGAGAGCCATCTGCATCTAGAGAGAGGACTATGGAGACTGAATGTGGATCAAAGCAAAGAAAGTATTCCCATCTTTTTTGTCATTGTTTGCTTGCTTGTTTGTTTTATTCTCTTTCTCATGTTTTTTTTCTTTTGATCTGATTTTTCTTTTGAGCAGCATGATGATTATGGAAATAATAATGGAAATTATAGGAAAACCTATATTGGTTTGCTTGCTTTCCTGAGGTGGAGGAAGAGGGGAGAAAAAGGAAAAAAAACTGGAAAAAAAGTATTTCAATAGTGAATGTTAAAAACTATATATTTATAGTTTTAAATATTAAAAATTAAAAATTAAGAGGACATCTCAATAGACTAACATAGTTATAGCCACTAAAAGACCTAATTTTTCACAACAACAAAAAAAGAATATAAAGTTTGTGGTAATGGAAGATTTTGTGTGTGTCTATGTAATAAATCTTAGAAGTAATAAATTCTGTTTCCTCACTTTGGCTTAAGAACAAGTTTTTGCATAATGTCCATAATGAGCAGATTTTTAACTTTATTTTTTAATAATAGCTTTTTATTTTCAAAATACATGCAAAGATAGTCTTCAACATTCATCCCTGCAAAATCTTGTGTTCCAAATTTTTCTTCCTCTCTTCCCCCAACCCCTTTCCTTACATAGCAAGTAAATAGGGTAAACAGGTGCAATTCTTCTATATATATTTCCATATTCATCAGGCTGCACAAAAGAAAAATCAGCTCAAAAGGAAAAGAAACACACAAAAGGGAAACAAACAAACAAGCAAGCAAATAACAACAATAAAAAATAGTGAAAACACTATGCTTTGATCCACATTCAGTCTCCATTCTTCTCTCTCTGAATGTGGGTGGCATTTTGTATCACAAGTCTTTTGGAATTGCCTTGAATTATCTCATTGTTGAAGAGCCAGATCCATCACAGGAAGATCATCACATAACATTGCTGTGTACCATGATCTCTTGGTTCTTTTCACTTCACTTAGCATCAGTTTATGTAAGTCTTTTTAAGCTTATCTGAAATCAACCTGATCATAATTTCTTAGAGAACAATAATATTACATTCATATATCTTAACTTATTCAACCATTCCCCAACTGATGGCATGCACTCATTTTCCCAGTCCTTGTCACTACAAAATACTTTTGTACATATGGGCCCTTTTCTCTCTTTTATTATCTCTGCAAACCTAGTAGAGACAATGCTGGATCAAAGGGTATGCACAGTTTGATAGCCCTTTGGGCATAAAACTTTATATTTTTGTCTATTCTCTGCCATCTTGGCTCTGACCCTACCAAAAAAAAAAAAACTTTATATTCTTTTTTTCTTGAGATATTTGGGGTTAAGTGACTTGCCCAGGGTCACACAGCTAGGAAGTGTTAAGTGTCTGAGTCCAGATTTGAATTCAGGTCCTCCTAACTTTAGGGCTGGTGCTCTATCCACTGTGCCACCTAGCTGCTCCAAAACTTTATATTCCTAAAAAAAGTCTTTGTTATATAAATCAGTATTTCATGACAGCAGACCATTGATAAACCGCAACAAAACTCTTAGATTGTGAATTTGTGAGAATAATGAAAGAAACCAAAATTATAGGTTTACTCTTTGATAGACTATAGGTAAACATTTCTATAAATGGATTTCACATTTTTCAAAGACTAAAACAATTGGCTTCTTTCCATTTCTAATGTTCTACATTTCCATGATTTTTATTAAAAGAAAACCAGAATTGTGATTCATAAGTACTCCAAGGAAGTTTCATCTTTATGAATTTTGAGATGTAGAAAGAAGGGGTGACTATCCTGAGAAATTAATGAAGATCCTAAAACTTCTTAGTATATAAAACTGAATCAAGTCCAGGGAAAGTTTTAGAGATTTTCTAGTCCCTCTCTCATGAACCTCTTAACTGTGTAAGAGGGAATGTTATATACACAAAAACAATAATACCAATTAAACATGTGTCCAAGAGTGGTGAAAACAAAGTGCTTTATGAGTTTATGAGACATGAGGTACAGATATGATTACATCTTATAAATTAGAGGCCTCACAGAAACAGTGACATTAAGAGGCAAAGACTGGTAGTGAGGTAGAATTGGGGATGAACAGCCATCCAGGCATAGGGATCAGCATGAACATTATCATATAGGCAGAAATCATCACTAGAAGATCAGTAGAGAAAACATTATATAATGTTTATTTTTTTAGATTTTATCATGAAAATATACCACTGCCATTTATCATAATGAAATACCAAGAAAACCATTAGCTAAAGTTTAATTCTCAATTAGATTAATGTAAATTATTTGAAAATTATGAGAAAGGTATAAATCTTTAAAAGTATATGCATATGCAGAAAAAGTAAAACAAAAATATGTTAAGTATATCATAGATAATGTGCTTATTTCTTCTTTTAAAATAAATATATTGTTTATTTTTAACATTTTTAATACTTTGAGTTTCAAATTCTCCCCCCTACTACTTCTTCCTAGTCTTCCCCTTCCACTGTAGAAACAAGCAATGTAATATCATTTATGCATGTGAAATCATGCAAAATATATTTCCATATTAGCCATGTTCCAAAAAAAGGCAAGAAAAAATTTTAAAAATGAAAAATATTATGCTTCAGTCTGCATTCAGAGTTCATCAGTTCTCTCTTTGGAGATGGTTAGCATGTTTCATCATAACTCCTTCAGAACTGTGTTGGATCATTGTGTTGATCAGAGTAGCTAAGCCTTTCATAGTTGATGTGCTTTCTTCTTGATCTTGATCTGTTTACATTGAAAATCTTATATATTACCAGTTCAGAAACAACTTGACTGTTCCCTCCACCCTCACATTCTCCAAAGTAGAAAGTGTTCAGTTAGCACTATGTGTCACTGAGTCATAACCTGTGACCAGTTCTAGCCCCACTCCAGCAAGGAATCTCACACACCCAAAAAGAAAAACTAGATCACAAAAATAGTAGCATTTCAAATCAAGAGAAAAAACCAAAAATATCATTTTAGTTTTGGGATAGGATAAGATGGGGAACAATGGACACAATCAAACATTTATCTTAAACTTTAGAAGAGTAAATTATAAGTTCATACAAAAGCTATGAGTTGAAGGGGATAGGAACCATATCTTGATGGCATTCTGATTTTATAATCATGAATGATTCCAGTGGAGAAGAAAAAAATTATTCATGTGGCTGTAGAAGAGCTCTTTAATGATCTCAGATTCAAAAAGTTCATGTAAAACATATAAACAATGACAACTAATCAAGGAAAAATTTTAAAACATAGCATGTACCCATTTTGTGGGGGAAAAAAAGGTAAAATGATCTGAGACGTATATGGAAAACAAGCTCCATTTCTTGTTCTAAATATAACTTAATAAATCTTTTTATCTCAGCTCATTCTTAACTCATCTGCAAAATATAGAAATGTAGGTTACATGACAACACATTTAGATGGATCAAAAACTGAGTGAGTTATCATTACTCAGAGACATAATTAATTTAAGCTGAAGGAATGTCTCACTGGATGTAATACAGAACCCTGTTTTATTCAATACTTGTATTGGTGATGTGAATGAAGATATTGATGTCATTCTTAACATATGGGAATATGACATAAAGTAAAAAGAAATGTCTAGTATAGTATATTAGATGCTGGAATGTCTGTTCAGATTGGTTCAGGAATTTGGTAACACCCTGTGGGCTTGGATAAAGCCAGTGAGCTAGTTGGAATTAGAGATGCAAGTGAACTGCAGCCAGACAAGAGTTTTTCAGCCAAACCTCTGAAAAGAAACTGCTTGAGGGGGAGATTTCAGAGGAAGAAGAATTCTTCAACTTCAGCCTCATCCTGCTTACCACTCTTGGCTACAAAAAGACATTGTGAGCTTCAAAAGATACAAAGATTTTTGGGCTTCCCATCTTCCTATCAGTGTCCAATTAGCATCAATAGCATCATCAAAACAGTTAATCATTTATGTTTACATTGAGAGCTAAGGAGAGAGTAGATGCAATGAGGGAATCTTCACAGAGTCCAGCAAAAAAAGACACACTTGAGGAGAATATCTTGAGGATGCCAGTAAAAGACTTTTAGGAGCTGTGAGTTAGCCTTTTGCCATATGCAATATTTTAGCCCAAGCTTACTACACCCACTTTCTTCAAATAAAATATCAATTGTTATTACAATACCACTTTAGTAAATTTCTCTTTCTAAAAGCTAATTATAGTTTACTAATGGATAATAATCAAAACTCAGGCAAAAAAGCCATACCATCACTTTAATACTTCCTAACTATGTGACCCTGGGCAAGGGTCTTAACCCCAATTGCCTCAGGGGAAAAATGACATGAGACCATGAATTGTGGAGGAACTCTGGAGAAGTATACTTGAAACAAGAATACTTACAATCAAGTGTTAACTCAGTGTGATTGGTGAGATGATGGTTCTCTAGTTCACATATACTTAGTATGGTGATGTAATGGTTCTCTAGCTCACATTTGCATAGCATTCTGTAATGATGTAACCATACCAAGGTATTTAAGGGCTGAGAGGACTGGAAATGAGATATTCCACCTTTGACTATCCTCCTGGTGGGCCTCCTGCCTCTTGTTTTCCTCCACTAAGATCAAAGCTGGTCTCTAGGTCCTCCAGAGAGCTACTCTGGACATTATAATGAATGGCACCAGTCACTACAATGTTAATTCTTAGCCATTCAGCATCATCTTTATAACCTTGAGTGAATCTAGTAACCATTTTCTGGGGACCTGATTCATCAGTAGAAATGATAGTTGGCACAGTATCTTCAGAGAATGTACTAGATCTAAATAATTTCTTCATGTTTCATTTCTTCATGTAAATTTTAACAAGTATTTCCCTCCTGCAGTAATAATATATTATGAGGTAAATAATGAGTATCATTATGTCTATTTTCCTTCAAAGACTTACTTTCAATATATTTCATCAAGGTAGCTGCTCTGTCATCTTTAAGTCTTCAACCCAAAGACATAATGTGGTTTAGTAAAGCCCTCAACTCAGAGCCATGGAGACCTGGGTTCAAGACCAGAGTATGATGAATGATAAGTGATACTGCACAAGTCATTTAATTTTTCATTCAGTGGTTTAGGCCAAAGGCATCAAACACATGTAGTTCATAGCTAGTTTTCTACACCAATTTGCAAATCTCATAGTTTCATATTTATGATTTAGTGAGTCCTCTTTCAAATTGAATTTGATACCATTTGCTACATTGGATACCATTGCAACTAAGTGACATAGATAATTGAATGTCAGCCCTACAGTCAGGAAAATTCATCTTCATGAGTTTAAATGTGGCTTCAGACACTTACTTATAGCTGCCTATCTGAAAGGTGGTACTTGAATCTAAGACAGCAGTGTGCTTGTAATTAAGTACCTATTTGGTGTCAGACGGTGGTTCTCTAAGTACATACTTCATGTGTACAATGATGTGGTCAATCTAGTTGGCATATACTTAGGGTAATGTAGTGATGTAATTTTCTACAGCTGTGAATGCCCAGTGTGGTGTAGTAATGTAGCTGTGCTAGGATATTTAAGGGGAGTCCCAGGGACAGAGGGCTATCTCTCTGAGCTGTAGCTCTCAGCAGCAACTCTCAGCCACAGAAGGCTTCAGATTCCAGACTCCAGACTTCATCTAGGACCAACCACGTGCTGACTCCTATCTCTTTCACTTCTCCACCCTAAGACCAAGGACTTTGCCAGATCCCAAGGTTCTCTAGAGAGCTAGCCCTGACATTACCCTTATTAGCTTTGTGACCCTGGGCATGTCACTTTTAACCCTATTTGCCTCAGTTTCCTGCCTAAAATAAGCTGGAGAAGGAAATGGCAAACCACTGCAGTGTCTTTGCCAAGAAAATCCTAAATGGGGTCAAGAACAGTTGGATATAACTGAAATGACTGAACAACAAACAACAAATATAAAACATAATGCTTTCTAACATACCTGACCAGTGGTCATCTAGTCTTTTGTTTGAAGACTTGTAGTTAAGGGAAATGTTTTAGAGCAGATCATTCCAATTCTTTGGATAAATCTAATTGTTGGGAAATTTCTCCTTATATCAAACTCAAATCTCAGCAGCTCTTCTTAATGATTTTTGAATTAGAAATTGAAAATTTATTTTAAAAATAAAGGCTGAACATATTTGGGGTTCTTAAAGAGAATTTGACTATTGAAATATGTATTTGAGGCATTTAGCTCTCTTCAATGTATAACTATTAGTTCCCTCACATAAAATTACTGATAATTTTAGGAATTATTGAAAGAAAGTAGATCATAAATATTAAATATGTGGATAAAAGATATTTGTATATTGGTTAAATTTTCTAGAGGACTCTGGATGCAGAAAGAATTGAAGAGATTGAATAGATCAATAAATACTTGGCTGTTTTCTTGTTTTCTTATCTTCTAGAAAAAAATAGATAAGAGAGCTCATTTTATATCAACATTGCAGAGTTCTGAAGATGGGAAGACATAGACCATAAGAAGTTATTTCTGGCAAATATGAAAAGATATGTTAGCATTTCTATGACATGTATCTTTCAGCAACATATAAAGTATGGCCTTTGTTTAGTTCCTCCCCCCACACTACCCCAAGAAAGTCTGAATAGTATGCCTCAGAAAAAAGGTCATAAAAACAACCTTTTTAAACCCTCTTTTCTAATGAGAGAACTAATTAGTGCAGAATAGTCCATTGGGATAATGATCTTTAACTAAACTAACTTTAACTTTGGCAAAAAAAAAAAAAAGTACATCAAGACATGGTTGTTTTATAACCACAGAGAAATAAGCATTCTCCACCTTCTTTGAAAACCCTTTAAAAAAGTAAAATAATAAGCTATACAACAAATCTGTTTAAAATGAAAGTTGATGCAAATAGGCACCAGGTAGACAGCCAGATAGTACAGCAAATAGAATAGTAAACTTAGAGTCAGGAAGATCAGAGTTCAAATCTAGCCTTAAATGCTTACCAGCATGTGATTCTGAGAAAGACAATTAACCTCTGCCTCAACTTCCTCTTGTATAAAAGGAGGATGATATAAGCATGATATAATCCAGAGTTATTGTGAAAATGAAATGAGATATTTTAAAACACTTTATAAACCTTAAAACTTAAAATGTCTATGTATATCACTAGAGTAATTTATTAGTGTAGTAGCA
This sequence comes from Sminthopsis crassicaudata, assembly GCF_048593235.1. NCBI lineage: Eukaryota > Metazoa > Chordata > Mammalia > Dasyuromorphia > Dasyuridae > Sminthopsis > Sminthopsis crassicaudata. The sequence continues at coordinate 257,706,640 of NC_133617.1, read as the reverse complement.
ATATTTTCTTTTCCAAATTATCTATCCTGAGGAACTTCTCAGGATGCAGCCATAATCTTGATTCCTTAGGAAAGATATCCCAGCTAGGGTTATAGATATGTTTAAAATCTTTTTCCATTCTCTTTGTAAAAGTAGCTTCTATTACTTTCAAAAATACAAAATGTCAACACTAAAAGAATGACAAATAGAGATCTTAAACAATCAAATCTCAGAAAAGGAAACAGAATCATTTATAAAGAAACTCTCAAAGAAAAAAACTAATCATTAATAATTTACAGAAAAATTCTATGAAACGTTTAAAAAATGAGAATCCTAGTACTATATAAATTATCAAAATTGAAAAATAAAGCATTCTATAAAATTTCTTATATGAGAAAAAAATGTAATCCTAATGCCTATACCTGGGAAGGATGAAGCAATGAAGGAATATAGCAGACTAATGTCATTAATAAATATAAATTACATTTTAAATAAAATTTTGTCAGATTATAATGATTTATTCAAGAAATCACTTATCATGGCTAAACTGAATTTATACCAAGAATGAAAGATAGTTCAACATAAAACATAAAAAAAATCATTCAACATAATCATATTAAAAACAAAAATATCCAAAAGCACATTAACATCTCAAAAGATGCAAAAAATCCTTTAACAAAAAAAAAAAAAAACCTCACTTATTCTTAAAAGAAATGAAACAAAACCTACATACGTAAAAGGAAATTTTAAATACAATTTAAAAATCTATCTAAAACTATAAGCAAGCATCAAACACAATGGGAATATTCTAGAAGCTTTCTCAATAAACATGGGAGTAAACAATGATACCCATTCTCCTACTGTTTGATAAAGTTCTAGAAATGCTATCATTATAAAAAAAGAGAAAGAATGGAGAATGTCAAAGAAAACAAAACTTCATGTTTGCTGATGACAGTGGCTTATTTAGAAAATCCTAGGAAATAATCAAAGAAACTGAGACAATTGCTTTAACAAAGTTGCAAGCTGCAAAATAAACCTCTTGTCCCCTAGATTCCACATTACTTTCAAAGCACTAGGAAAAAAAATATCATAGTACATGTATATGAAACATCCAAAGAGAAATTTATATCTATCTGCAATAATAAATAAAGATTCATAAATACAAATTTATTATGTTTTCATCAAGAATATTTTTTCAGTTTCCTGTGGATCTCACTTATCTTTCCCATAAAGTAATAGATGGATTAAGTTCATGTCTAAAGACCCTTACAACTGTCAATTTCTAATAATACTTTTAAAATAATAATATACATGAATTAATTGAGTCCTATATTAGTAAGAATAATAACTGCAAGAAGGTATTATTTTAAAATAGGATATATATATATATATACATATATACACATATATTTCTAATAAATTCTAAATACTTTGAGGGATCTCAAAACTCATCCATGTGACTACTATCTCCACTTGTGCAGGTCACAATTCAAGTAATTTTTCTTACTTCATAGACTTTTATGTCTTCCATTAATTCTACATATAAGAATATTCAATATGCTAAGTCTTGTCATGATGCTTTGTTTCTTCTAACAGAGTATGCTGGACATTCATCAATTATGCCTTAAACATTCTATGTCCTTAACCTAATTCCTTTTCTTGTTATATATCTTTATGATGGCATTTATGTTTCTTTTTCCATCCAACATTTCACTGGTAATATGTTGGAGACAACCACATACATTATATGCTTTTCTATTGCCCATTGAATGTCTTATAATAAAAAAAATTAATAGTATTTTATTTTTTCAATTACAAAAAAACAATTTTGACATTCTTTTTTTAATTTTGATTTCAAAATTTTCTCTCTCCCTTCCTCATCATCCTTTTCCTAAATAATGTGATATAGATTATATATATATATGTAATAATGTAAAGAATATTTCCATATTAGTCATGTTATAAAAGAAAATAGACCCAAAGGGGAAAAAATAAAGAAAATTAAAATAACATGCTTCATTCTATAGTCAGAGTCTATCAGTTCTTTCTCTGGATATGAAGAACATTTTCCATCATGAATCATTTGGATCATTGCATTGCTGAGAAGAGCTACATAATTCATAGTTGATCATTGCACAATGTTGCAATACTTTGGAATGGTCTTCTGGTTCTGTGCACTTCACTTTGCATCATTTCATGTAAGTCTTTCTAGGCCATAGCCAAAATTCTTTGGAGAATAATATATCCCATGACTCACAGTCATACAACCTCATCAAGCAATCAATAAATATTTATTATATTCTATGTGTTAGATATCATGCTAGTTACTGGAGGTACACAAACATAAACAATCCATACTTGCAAGAAACTTGCTAATATTCAGAAAGATGTACTTTTTTTTTTTTTAAGAGAAGTTTGGGATCATTAAAATTACCAGCAATTCCATAAAGGCAATCTAGTCTGCTCTATCCTTTCTACTTAATTCTGGTCCTATCTCATTCTTCATTCATTGTGTCTGTACAAAATTTCTTCAATAATAAGCCTGTCTTCTATCTATCCCATTCCATTAGATATTATAGTCTCAAAAATAAGTGTTATTCAACTATTTGGTTTTTTTTTTCCTCAGGAGATAATTATGTTGAGAAATTTTGATTGATTACAGATCCTTCAGAAGTTTCTGCAAATTTCTGGACACAGTGAATACAATGTCATCCACAAATAGGAGCATCTTGAAAACTATTGAGATTTTCTCTTCCTTTTGGACTCTGCATCAGACCTTATTTATGATGTTAGCTAGCACCTTTTAGAATGCCAAGAACATGTGTGCCTTTTCTTCTGAAATTCATCAGAGTGACTATGCTTTATATGAAGTAGATATTCTCTAAACATTAACATGCTAAAGACTGACTTTTGACTAAAATTTCTGGATCTGATAGATCTTGGAAAAAAAGAGTAGACACTTAACTATAACCAATAAGCTGATATGTATTATGTCTGATAGAGATATGATGAGGGAGTCTATTTGCATTTGATTTCTTAGTCAAGATGTAATGAGTGGCAGTCATGAGAGTACTTTAGTGTAAATCCATATGAGATCATGGATAGGGATAAAATGCTGACCATTTTTGGCAGATCAAATCAGATTTCTTCTCTTCTTTGTTTGATCTGGGTGCCAAACGTATGAAAATCAAAGGAGAGATTTTGGTATAGACTCAGTCCACTTTTCCTTCAGTGACAAGACAATAGTTCAATGAATATTTAATACTTGCTCCCCCACCCTTTCCTTTTCAAGTCACAGTACTTTACATGTGTGCCTCTGAAGCCGGATGCACAACTGGGGCTGAGATAAGCAGTTTTCATAGCACACAGGTATGAAAACACACCAACCAATCAATCAAACAAGCATTTGTTACATATTGTGATTTATCCATAATGGACACATTTGGTGTAACTGGTGGTATATTCCTCACATTAGCTGTTTCTTAGGATTAGGAAACCAGCATAAATCTTTTCTCATCCCTCCCTGGGTGTATTTAGTCTAGTGCCAAGCAGAGCTCAGATTAACATATGCTTACTCAGGATTAAAGATGATTTTTTTTCAACTGTACTGGTAACAGTGAAAGAGAATCAGAACAGTTCAATGGCTTTGTCCCTGATGTTTTTGTCAGTGCCAACAAGAGAATCTAAACCTCTATTCACTATCTCCAAAAAAAGAAAATGAAAAAGAAAGTTTCACTTTCCAGTAGTTTTATATTGTAGCCTTTCAAAGTAGTATCAACAATAACATTTAAGAAGACTTAACTTTGTTAATTTTTCCCCTTTACTCACTGCAGTGCTGCATATGGCTGCCCTGTGGCAAAGAAGAGAAAAACGGAAGAGCCCACCTTAGGTGTCCCAGTCAACAAAAGGAAATCCCTGTTAATGAAGCCTCGTCACTACAGCCCCAGTGTGGAATGCAAAGAGGAAAATGATGACCAAAGTGAAACAGAAGATTGTCTCTTGGAGACAAATGGCCATTCCATTGCAGGTAGCAAAGATGGGATCCAAGTCCATATATCCTTAGGCATTAGTGAAGGGGTAGCTAAAAGACTGTAGAATGTAGACTTCATAATTATTGTGAATGGTATTTATTCCAAAATCAAAATTTATAAAGACAAAGGACTACATTATTTCTCCTTCCCATGACCAATTTAAAAAAAATAGATAGATCTTCCTCTGGACCCCAGAAATGATAGGACCTATCAAAACAAAAAGCCAAAGTGAAATTCAAAAGCATTTTCACATGGTATTACTCAAAAGGGAATAATCTTTTCCCTCCTTACAACTTTCAATATTTTTGGTACTTGGAATATTTAGTTAAAAAAAAAGTCTGAGTAGAACCAGGGATAAACAAAAGAGCAGAGTTCTGGTCCTTACGATCTTCTCATCAGTGATCAAATTATTCATTGCAGATGACTGAACTATAGTCAGTTTGCATGAGGCAAGAAACTGTTGGATTTGGTGTCAGAGAATCTGTATTCAAATCCTAGTTCTGGTAAACTAAACTTAAATGGCTATAGTCAAATTATTACTCTATCTCTGTGTTAATTTCTTCATCTGTAAGATAAAAAGGTTGGATTGGATTGGCCTGAATAAAATAGGAGGGTTGGACCAAACTCTTTTTATTTTCAGCATTTTTTATACTTTAGCACATCTGAGTCTCTCTAGTGCCAAAGTTTCTCCCAATGTTAAGTTATGTTCTTTAAAAATGTGTTCATTTACTCATTACTACTTAGAATTTTGTGTATTAGCATTAAATTAAGGAACATGAATAAATGAAATTCAGCATTCCATTTTAATTATTTCAAGAAATAGTAAAGAAACTATCAGGAAAATTCATACTGCAAAAATTATCAAATAAACAAAAAATACTAGGCAAAAACCTGAATTTTAATGAATCCATGATTTCATCAAAAGAGATATTTTCTCCATTGATAACAGACCACAATCTTTCCATATCTTCTCATCTTGCATGTTTTCTATCTGTTTTCCCATCAGTCCACCATAATATTTCCATGTGACATGTGGGAAGCCCCCTCTGATTATGTAGGAGGAATCAATGTAGCTCTTAGTTTGTTCATTTATTGTTTTTCATTCTTACCACATGACTAACCCAATTCATCTGATCTTAGATGCCTTCATGGTTTTATTCCACTTTTTGTACCACGTCAATGTGGGGAATAGAGTGATACTATTTATTCCTATCACCCATCTTTCCTGGATACTGATTCTTCTGAGATTATTTTATTTCAGTATTCACTGTCATGTACAAACAGCAGATTGTTGGTGTTAAAGATATTGGATTTTGCGTCCATGGAGGATTTGAAAGCCCTTTGCAATTTCCTAAATAGTACCTATCCAGAACTTGTTTTTTCAGTCCAGTTCACTACTTAACTGCACTATCTCTCATTTTATACTGAACATGCTTGCATATATGTATACTACCACACATGAACTAAATATATCTATTCAGCTGCATATCTTAAGCTGGGAACAATATGTTTTTCATATGGTCTTTCCCTCAATTAGGATGATTAGACAAATCTCTTTTGCATTGCCCTTAATTACTGAGGTTTCATAGTGTTTGATAGATTTATGCTATATAAATATTTGATAAATAAATAATATAATAAATAAACAACATTTGATAAATTAGAAAATGAAACAAGGAGGGAAAGGGGAAGTGAATAAGCAATCATGAAGTGCCAACTACGTGCCAGGTACGATGCTAAGTGCTTCACAAATATTATCACATTTTATCCTAAGTTTGTGAAGTAAGTGCTTTTATTCTCCCTATTTTATAGTTGAGGAAACAGGCAGACGGAGATTAAGTGTTTAACTAGGATCACACAATTAGTGTCTAAGATCACATTTGAACTCAAGTCTTCCTTACTCTAGGCTCTCTGTGAAAATATAATACTATAAAGAATAGAGAACAATATTTATGAATTTAATACATTTTATATAAAATGATTTGTTCGTTTTAAAAAACATTAGGTCAGAAAAATGAAAAATAATGTTTGGTATTGCCTAGGCTATAACTAGTCTTTTCATAATATTTATAAGTAATGATAATCATTAATAGGCACAATAGTAACTAGTAATAAACTAAGAATAAGAAGGAAAATAGGACTTTACAAGTTTAGGGCTAGGTTCAAATTTTTATTCCTCTTTCAACTTGAAAACAGTTTAAAACCTTCTATTTAAATTCAAACATTGTAAATCAGTGGCTTCTAATGTGGTGTTTTCATAGCATCTTTCTATATATATTTTTATATATGTACTTATATTGTTAAAATAGAAAACTAATGTCCATAGAGGTCCTCTTCATGGTGTTTAATATAGTTGATACTTGAAATCTTTCCCATCTAAGTGCACCTATGCAGCTGTGGGGGGGGGGGGGTGAGTCTTACCTGGTAGTTCAAATAAGATATAGTCAATCTACTCATGTTAATTTGAAGCATAAGATGAAACTTAATGAGCTCTTCATCAATTTGACAAAAATCTCATTCTTTTGCTAAACCCCATTAGAACTTTAAAAAAATAAGCATGTTTTTTCATAAGCACTTGATTCCCAAAATACATTCAAGCAAACATTCAGTTCTAGCCATTGATGATCATCCATGGGTTTTATATACACATGACTTGAGAATAAATTGAGAAGGGAGAAAATAATTTGCCTTACGCTCAATTAAATGAACACTAAATAAGTATTTTTTTAAATTTTCTTGCCCACTTTTAATAGTATTGCAAGACTGGCAGACAAAGGGAAAGCTATAGATAAAAATAACCTGAATTTTCACCAAGCATTTCACATTGTACTTGTTGACAATATGGAAATATGAGGTTAAATGACAATAGTCGTAGATGAATTCTGGATTTGTTTAATTACTGGATCCAAAGAATAGTTATGCATGAGTTGGTGTCAACTAGGAAGGAAGTCTTTAATTGAGAACTAATGGGGACCTGTCCTTTATTCTGTGCTGTCAAGGATTATTTATCAAATGTATTGGGAAAATATCATAGAAGGCAAATCTATATAATTTTCTGATAATATGCAGCTGAAATATTTATCTCCAATAATTTTTAGGATTTTCATGAGGAAATTAGATTTAGTCCTGTTTAACTCTCACATGTGGAACTAAAACAAATGGATAGACTTTAGCCTTGATGTCAAGGAAAATTTCCTAAAATCTGTCCCTGTTCAGAAGTGAACTGGGTTATTCTTTCCCTAAAGATCAATTAATCAATAAGTATTTATTAATCATCTACAATATTCTAGGCACAGTTTTAAGTTTTGGGAATACAGAGAGAGTTCCTTCAAAAAACTCACAGTTTAATGGGAGAGAAAATGTGCAAACTATATATAAACTATATACAAGCTAAATAAATAATAATCAACAAATCTAAAATTAAGAGATATTGGGAAAAGCTTCCTATAGAAGTGGAACTTTAGTAGGGACTTATAAAAAATTTGGAGGTGAAAAATGAAGAGGGAGAGAATTCTAGGCATGAGGGAAGAAGACTTTAGAGGTGATATTTGTCACAGACTTACTAAGGTAGTTATATAACAAGATAGTCTTTGAGCCCCTTACAACACTTCAATTAGGTTATTCTCCATGGTTTAAGTTGACTCAGGCAACTCAGGCAACTATGTTGACTATCAATACATTTGAAATAAAACATTCAGTTTAAACCTAAAATAACTATAAAGGAAGAAAAACAAAATAAAACAAAAAGCATGAAAAGAAAATAGCTAACAAGCCATGACTTCTTTCCTCCAACATTGTTTTCATTATCTCTTCAAACCCTTAGTAATTTCCATCTTTCCCCTAGTATTCTTCTTCATTCTGGGGACAAAATAAGTTCATTATTTATGCTGAGCAAATTCCTGTGCTATGAAACCACTGGACAGAGTTGCTAAGTGGCAGGCCCTAAGTGAAAGTGTTAAAAAAAATAAAAGTCATTCTTTTCATCCACCTAGTAATTCCCAAATACCCACTGGAATATTCATGTTTGTCTAATTATGTCTCTGGCTAGATAATTCAGTTTATTAACACATTATGATAATTAAGCCAAGAAAATTAATTTAAACTTTATGTTGTCTTAGCACTGTCCTATGATCCTGTACTATACCTACATAACCCAATTAGCCATCTTGTCATTAAATGTTATGATTACAAGAGGAGTTTGATAAGAGAGTTGCATGGCACAGCAAGCACAACATTGAATTTAGAGTCTGAGAACTTAGATTCAAATCCTAGCTTTGTGACCTTAGTCAAGTTATTGACCTGTCTAGCCTCAGTTTCCTCATCTTTAAAATGAAGGAGTTAGACTTAGTGACCTCTAAGGTCTCCCTGCCAGCTAGAATCCAGGATTCAAGACCATAATCTGCTAACTTTGAATGGTACACTGATTCTGGTAGGAGTGTTTTTTATTACTCTAAAATAATTCCCTAAGGTAGCCTTTATAGAAAATTAATCTTAGAATTCTGGTTTCAAGACTCACATCTGGCATATATTGGTTCTGTAAATCTGGGCAATTCATTAATCTTTCAGTGCCCTCTGTAACTGTGTAAGACAAGTTGCATAGCAAGTCTCAATCTGTATTAGCAGAGATAATTCATGTCAATGAAATCATAAATCCAGTGGTTCCCTACCCCAGTGTCCTGGGAAATTGTTAGACATCTTAAAAAAGTGGTTCCCTACCCCAGTGTCCTGGGAAATTGTTAGACATCTAAAAGCAAAATCATTAATGTGAAGAAAAGACTTTAAAGTGCATGTAGTCCAACATCTTGATTTTATTGATGAAGAAATGTCTAAGTGGTTAAGTGACATGTCATTTGTCCTAGATCCACACAACTTAGAAATGGTTTAGTCAGAAATTGAACCTAGGCCTCTCAACTCCCAGTACATTATATATTTTACAGATATTTTCAGGAACGATTCAAGACTTTCATAAAATTTTTTGTTTAACATTTTGGGGGGATTCTTTTTTATTTCCGTTTGTTATTTTTTAGCTTTTATCTTTCTGTTGCTCTTTCTTTCTTTCCTGCTTTCTTCCTTTTTTGTTTCAGCGCTTCCCAGCAATGGATATATAACCCTTAACATATCTGTAAAAATTGGCTCAATACCCTGCTTATTATAGACGATGGAAACCATCCAAGAAATTGGTTCCTAGACATTTCAGAATAAAGACTCCTCAATGAAGCCAATTGCTCAAGTTTTACTCTTCACTGATAAAATGTTGGGGGTTTTGTATACTACACAAAAAGTACTTTCTCCTGCACACTTATTAATCCATGCCAATGAAGAATTATTTAGAAAATGTTATATGTAAGACATTAGGAATTTTTTTAAAGCACAGGGATAAGGACTAGATCCAAATTATCAAGGAATGCAAATCAGAACTTTTTTCTGAAACAAACTTTAGAAATGATCTTAGAGTAGTATAACAGGGTTTCCTTGTTCTCAATTTGACATGTATCTTCATTTGTAGATAATTCATGAACATTAACATGAGAAAGGTTTTCATTAAAATTTAACTCATAATGATACTTTTTTATTCTTTCTTGTCATTCACTTAGCAAGAAATATATATATATATATACATATATATATATATGTGTGTGTCACATTAATTGCTTCAAAAGTGTTTAATAAGAAACAAATACTAATGTAGCCTGTTGCTAATGACGTAGAATGCATTTCCAGTGAAAGCAGAAAAAAAAATCAGACTGTGCCTTATATTATTGTGAAAGCCCATCAACCTAAGTTTATTATTACCAGGAGCCAACACAACTTTTCTCATTGCAATTATAATGAAGTGAAAGTCAGTAGAGAGTTTCTGGAAAGTTAGGCTGAGGTTTGTAAACTCCCTGTCTAGAAACCAGAGCATATAATGCACATAGCTACCTCTCACTGTATGAGTCCTATTTTCTGAAGAATAATTAATAAATATTTTCTTTTAACATATAACAAACAGTTGAACCAAACAATTATGTAAACTGGAAATGACCCAAAATGCTAACAGTTTGGCATCAGTAGAGTAAAATGCATTGTAGTGCACATGTGCATTTTTGTCGCCCTCCCTCCCTGGTAATCTGCACTTAATAGGAATATTTTAAACTATGTAGCTAAGCAACAGAGGTAATTGTTGCTTTCTAGAGCTTTTGTTAGGCACTCTAACATAGCCCAAATATGCATAATTAGGTATAATGTCTATAAATCATTATTGTACACATGTGGGTAGTTAAGTGAATTGAGAGAATAGTTCAATGAATTGAGCATATTCACTGAAAATGCTTTTTATTTGTTTTCTGTAGTTCATAATACTTTAAAATTATCATAACCCTTTACACTTTCTCTTAATAGCCAATGTGTTATTGAGAAAAACTTCATTTGCATTTTAGACTATGTTTAATTTATTATTTAAACCTGGAGTTCCTCTGATATGAATTCAGAAGAGGATAGGCCATCTTATCAAATATTATGTGCTTGTTTATCTAGCCTCTTTTCTAGGAAGTAAAATGTTAAATTTTTCAGTTTATGTTGAATAGATCCCAACAAAAGACTGCACCCTATAATCAGCATTATTAAAGGGGCTAGTGTTGTGACTAAATTCTTCCCTTCATCCAAAAATGCTTTTAGTTACTATGGCAATATTTACTTGATCCTGGCAGTCCAGTGTTGATTTAGAGAGGTAATTACCAGAAAGGAAGATGATGGAGATGTATTTTTGAGTGTCCTTGTCAGAGACAATGTTTATAAAAAATTAAATGAGACAAAAAAGGCATATTGTCTCCAACATAGACGCCCTTTCTATATCCCCCTCAGTACCAGTGGCTTTTTCTTTCTCCCTCACAAAGATGTTTATTATTATAGAATGTACTTCACTTGGTGTCTTTATCAGTCCTTAAAAGGGGCATAATATTTCATGTCTCCCACCCCCAACACTGCCTTGGGAAGCATATAAATGGGTCTTTAATATTTTTGTGCAAGTGAATGTCAGAATGAAAATTGTTAGGCTATGTGGTACATTTTATAACCCTCTGCAGCAGAAATTATAAGCTATCCTATTGGCACACATGAGATCAGAAATAGGCTCCTTCAACTTATTCTGATGCAGAGTCATATTGAAAGGTTCTCTTGAACTCCAAACTTACCTGATATGGAATGTAACTAGATGCACAACTTAATTATTAGCCTCCTTACATTGATATACTTTTGTTTCCATACTCTTCCACTACTACTTTTTTGTTGCTTTATTATTACTCACAAAAACAGAATTGCTTTCTTTTCAGGGCACTGATTTTTAAGATATCTCCAGAATGATTTATTTTCCTATTTTCCATAAGAGGTATTTTAAATAGCATTTTTGCTATAGTTTGCCAAGTGCTTTAGATACATTCTCTCATTTGGTCTTCACAACAGCTCTTTGAGGTAGAAGCTTTCATTAACGCCATTCTTCCAATAAAGAAACTGAAGCTCAGAAAGCTTAAGTGATTTGCCTAAACTGACACAACTAGGAAATGTCTAGGATGAAATTACTTGATGCTAAGCCTAGCATCCATCCAAATTACTCAAAATTGAGCATCTCAGTGTACAATTGAATTCTTTTTGAGTATGTAACATGTCATAGGTAAAGAAATACATAGATTTCTTTGGGACTACGGGTCACATTCTTATCGATCCACAACCTTAATAAATGACTGCTGAATTTCATTGAATATTGAATCAAACCAAGGGAAGTATCTCCATGACTTTAAAAACAACAGACTCATCTTTCTCAAGAGTTGGGGGTATGTGAAGGGAGAAACAGTGATAAGGAAAAAGAAATGAAGCAGGTAAAGGAGAAATCTCTCCCAAGTGCTTCTGAGTTAAATAGAAATTTTATTAGTATTCTATGCCAAAACAAGTTTTATTGGTGCTGTTTTCTTAAAATATCTTTTTTAATTGTTATTATTGGCTTGCCTTCCTCACAGAAGAAAATCTTGTGAAGCCTATTGAAGGAATTCTTCATTCAAATGGAAAAGAAAGCTTCAACAGAAAAAATGAGAGTTACACTCGCTACCAAGATCTAGTGGTCAAATCTTTAATGCACTTGGGAAAACTAGAGCAAGATGCTTCCATGCAAATGCTAACTGAAAACCTAAATGACAGTGGCATTCAGTCATTAAAAACTGAAAGTGATGAAGTTGATGACTGCTTCATGATTCATTCAGCTGATTGCAAAGCCAAAATCAATGATACTAATCTACAATACTGTTCATCTGATGACAATGAAAGTCATTCTGAAATTGCAGAAAATGGTTGGGACAGTGCTTCCAACTTCTCAGAGGAAACGCCTGAAAAATCCAATGTGGCTCAAACTTATATTGTAAGTAATAATCAAAAGGAACCCTTGGAAGCTCCAGAAATTAAAACTGAAGTGGAAAATTTTGTCCCCTGTGAAAAGGTGTGTGATTCTGAAATGGAGATGAGAGAATCACAGAATTCTCCCATGGAATCTTTGGAGAGTAGAGCTCAAAATCCCCTCCTAGAGGGTGACGAAGAGGACACTGAGTGCCTGTCTATAACAACAGAAGAGTCAATTGATTTGGATAAAACAAAAGGGCACTTGAGTTTGTTAGAGCAGGCCATAGCTCTGCAGGCAGAGCAAGGTCATGTGTTTCATAGCACCTACAAAGAACTGGACAGGTTTCTATTGGAACACCTAGCAGGTGAAAGGAAGCACACCAAAGTTATTGAAGTGGGTGGAAGACAAGTCTTTAACAACAAACGTAAGACACATTTTCCTGTTTCTTATTTGAGTAAGATTTGGTTCATTTTGTTTTTGAAAAATGACTGGAGGCTTTTCTGAGGTGTATTTGGATTATTCTAGATAGTTTATTGATAGTTGTACCCATTTTAAAAATAAATCATACCCCCAAATGTATATTGTGATGTTTACCACTGTTTTATAGGGGAGAAAATAAAAATGTTCTTTCCAGTTTTCCTAATTTCAAGTAGCATTATAATTACATTATGTTTTACATCATATTTTGAAGCATAAAGATCCTGCAAGCAAGTTTCCCTAAAGCAATTAAATTAATATAGTTTAGTAACATTAATATTCTGCTTTCAAATAGCACATATTTCTTTCCCAAATTGAACCTAAAGTTAAGGAGAATGAATACCCATAAAAATGTATTTTGTAATTATTTTTACCAACTATATCTTTCTCAGGACCATCTATAGAGAAAGGGGAAAAAAGGGAGGGATGAAGTGCAAAGGAATGGAGTACTTAATCCTATTTACCCACCACAAATCTTGAGTCCTTGTTGAGGAGTCTGCTATTAATTCCCAAATTCAGTCTCACTTCACTACTCAAAAATTAGTTCTGTTACTTTTGGTCCAACCTGGAGTGAGAAAAAGAGGTTATTTGCCTTAGAACTTGCTCTCTAAGGGCATTTTCAACCCCATCTAGAATTAACACACCCTCTAGACATTAAAGAAATTACTTCTATGCCTCTATAAATCTACCATCCTCCCCTACCCTGAGCCCTACACCAGTCTAGTCTAATAAAGAAAGATCTGTTGGTGGTTAGAGGATGTGCATATGAGAATGACTGAAGAGTGAAGCTGTGAACCCAAAGGGGTTACAAGAATGGCAAGCTATTATAGTTTAGAACCATTATTTCATTCTTTTGTATTTTCCAAGCTGTGAACCATAAGAAGTAAGTTTGGCAGAATTGCAGGTGAGTGATATAATGGTCTTAAATAACAAAACAGGAAATTCTTTGTTCAACACCTCCCACCAAGTCAAAAGGTTGGTAGCATAAGGTGGGGAGCAAGATAATGATCCTAGGCTAACCTCACCATCTTCTAAGTCACACTAGGAGTGGGGAGGTGGCATGTGGGCAGAAGGCTAAGGATTAATGGTTGAGATCAGAAGCACTTTATATTATGTTCCTGTACTGAGACTCACATGCATAGCCATGTTTAACTTTTGTAATTTCACAGTGTTTTTCTCTTACTTAACACTTAATCCATATTCTCAGTTAACTATTTTTGATGCAGCCCAAGATATTTCCATTCCAAACGCCATGCTGGGGAGAATGATTTCTATATTTACTTATTTATATATAACTTTTCTGTGATTGACAAAGTAGCTAAATTTCTAGCTATGTTGACAATATATTATCCTGCATTCTGCTATTAGAAATTTAGTGGTGTCACAGAGTGAAAAGAGTAACAAATTGTAAACAATACACTCTACAGCATAAGGTATATGACCATTTTGGGAGCTAGTAATCAGGAACTCTTATTTAGTCCAATATTTTATTTTGGATATTTGCTCTAAGGTTATAGTTGAGCAAACCCAACAGCAAACTCATAACTCAATATTGAATTTGTAGGCAATAATATCTGAAACTTTCTAGATATTGTTCCTTCTCTCTGCATTATTTCTCTAAGTTAACACTCATCTAGTTGTCAATATTCCTCCCAAATATAGCAATTCTTTGCTTTGCTCAAACTGGATATTCCTTATTTGTTAGAGAAAATTAAATTGATCTAATCTGGGCATTGCACAGAAGCCAAATACCAGTTTTTGATCATAAGAACATATTACACCCTACTATATTTCCTTCAATTTTTGTATCTAGATAAGAGCTTCACAATAGAGTATCAGTGGACTTTATTTAGTTGATATTTAAACTTTTCTTTGGTTCTCCGAGGATAAACCTTAGAGAGACTTGGAAAGATGTCTGGCAACAAAGAGAGTTCAGTGTAGTTTAGAAACTCATATAGCCTCTGAATAAATAAATATATATATATATATATATATATCAAAAAGCAAAGAAGCAAATAATAGCAAATAATAATCTGACCTTAGTTTTTAAAATTTAAAAAGCTCTCTTTCTACATATGTATATATATATTTTTTCATTTATTCATACCCCTAGATAAACTTGTCTCAAATCAACTTCAATCACTTGTAAATTTGTATAGCTTTATAATATATAACATATATCATATATAAGTTATAGCTTATAATTTGCCCACAGTTTAGAAATTAAATTAGAAATTAAAAAGGATAGCTCAACAATTACACAAACCTGGAATCAATAGCATTCAAAGTCACAGAGAAAAATTATAGTATTTTAAATTCTATTGCATTAATTAAAACTTCTACAACTTGATACACCTTCATCTCTACACATCATTTATCTCTACTTTACAATTTAATGTACCCTATCTTGATATACTTATCCAACATAACTTGTGATACTCTTGGTTCTTCCTCTTTACTGAAGCTGTGCCCCCATATAATTGCATTACACACAACCTACTGGGCTCCATCTGCTAAAGACCATTTCGAATCCAGCACTGGATGTGGTATTATATCACGCAGCCACGTTAGCTCATCGCAATACAGTGCCCCTAGAGACGTCTGTCGCATCTTGCGACATTGCCTTTCTATCTGTGCCACATTTTTCAGAGGAGCATATGGGCCCTCCACATCTCTACTCAGCAGGATTCTCGCCCTTATTCTATCTCTGACAGCTTTTTGTGGCAGGATCATACATATTATTTATTTTCACTCTCAGCATCAGGTAGGCTCATTATTCCAGATACGGAATGTTCTGGGAATCCTGCAGCCTGCGTGGATTCTATGTCATGATCTTTTACTTTTTGGTTCTTAAGCTAGGTCCAAGACTAGTTTTCCCACCAAAATGCACTTCATTTTGAGAATTAACTGGCCATACAATAACAATCCATTTGGGTTGAAAAGACCATTTGGATAACAATACACTCTTTTCAAAAACTTTTTTTTCTTTTTCTACCATAAACATAACAATTATCTCTTGTCTTCCTTCATATTTACTAAAAACCCAATTAATGTTTTTCCTCTGCCCTTATTTCTTTTACATATTTGTCTAAACCTCTACTTAGCCTTCTGTTTACATGATTGCCAGAAAAATTTAACCTCTCGGCTTGTCCCCAACCATTTCTCCTCTAAGCTTGTGCCTCATTGCAGCCTGACAAAATGTGTTACAAGGTGTCTCTTTCCTCATCTTGGCTACAGCTGTTATCTTCTCTCACTCCCCAGTGATTTTGGCAGCACTCTGTCAAGTGCTCTGAAAGCGTCTTCCATTCCCTGTGCTTCCATTTTCTATGAGTCTACCATAAGAAAGATCCCTTTCTAAATCACCTCCCCAAATCCCCGGTTTTCAGCTGTAGTACTCAAAATAAAATACATCCCTCTTTCCCCTACATACTGACAAGAAATGGGAAAGCATCAGGGATTGGAGCCTTCATGCTTTGTACTAGTGAAGGTTGGTTGGAAATGTGAGAGTTCAGTAAAGATACAAAAAGAGGTTTGTGACTGTTCCATTTCAACTTTTCTCATCAACTGTTCCACAGAGAGAAGTCTTGGCAAGAGTGGCAAGAAGAGTTAGTTATTCCCTCCAGTCCACCAAATCAAATTGTCATAACTGTCCAATTACTTAGCAAAAGATAATGTCAAAGGGGTCTCAGATATGGGGAATCACTGAGAGCTTTTTTTGGTTTGCTTTATAATTGTGAGTGAAGCAATCTCCAGTTTCTTGCTAAAAAAAAGGCAGGTTTCATTTCAAATATGTTTTTTCTTCTAACTCATCTTTTTCTTTTCAGGAAGTTGTATGCCTTCTAGCTTATGGTTCTTTTTCCAGGAAGAGGCTCTAACTGCATGTAGTAGTTGACATAACAACCTAAAGCCATCTCTATAGTTTAACACACCATTACCCTCTGTCAGCCTTTGCTTAGGAAACCAAGAAAAATGAAAACATTTTTATGTTTCCACATATCTTAGTTGAGGGTCTTATTCAAGGCAATGTGAGAAAAATGTTTTTGACTACAAAAGTAATCAAATTGAGAATGTTATATTTTCAAGGCTACTCTATTGAATGAGAAGGGAAGAAAGAATAATCAAATAAAATAATCAATTTCATTTATCTGCAGATTCACCTAGACCTGAAAAGAGAGAGACTAAGTGTCCCATTCCTGGATGTGATGGCACAGGGCATGTGACTGGACTCTATCCACATCACCGCAGTCTCTCAGGCTGCCCTCATAAAGTCAGAGTGCCCCTAGAAAGTGAGTACTTGCTTTCAGTGCAAAGTGGCTTCTTCAGAATATCACTTGAATATAATCAGCTTCATTTTCCTAGTAGACCAATTGGAACAATGTACAATTCCCTCTCAATGTGTAGCAAAAAGAATATTTGGTTTTATGACCACCCAGTCTTTGTCACCTGATATAGAAGCCATTCAAAGTAACTATAATGCTATGCTTAACCTCAATTGACAATAGAAACAAATGTCAGGAAGGATGAGACACATGAAGATATTACCCTTCTAAATAGTCTTTCCCATCTCATTGAAGTGCAAGGACCAGTATAAAATTATATATTCCAAAAAGGAAGGGACCTTACAATTTGTTTATCATCTCCAATCTCCTCATTTTACAAATAAGGAAACTGAGATCCAGAAAGGCTATAATTACATGGATAGTTAGGGGTAGAGTATTGAACGCAGGTATTCTCACTCCAAATTCCACATTCCATTGCTCTACAATGCCTCTTTTTTTTTTGTTCTCTCATGGCTTTCCATGGCAGGAAGAAATGGTATACAATTAGCTCAAAGTATAAAAGTAAAGGAGTTCAAATTTCATTACAGCAACCAAACATCTTACTCAATCCTCCTGTTGCAGATAGAAAGGGCCCTTATGGCTTCCCTACTTATCTTTATAATGTATCCAATTATGGGTTGAATTCCCCCCCCCATTGAAACATATTTATGGTAACACCTGTTGAGCTGCACAGGCTGCTGTGATTGGAATGCCTCAACATCATTAATGTTCTTAAAAGCAAGATTTTGCAAATCACCACACATCTAATCAGCTCAGTACTGTCCTGCTGGATTAGCAGTTCCTCCAAATGATTATCTGATTGTTCACTCAACCACGTTCTTCTGCCAGTAACCAAATAGCAGGAGGGAAAACTGTACAAAGAATCAAAATGATATCACTTATGATATGAAGAGGACTGCATCCAGAATTTCAATCTGGGAAGAAAGAGAAAGAGTACTGTTTGAACAAGTATAATTTCAAATGTGGAAAAACAAACTCCTGAGCATCAAGAATTAAATTCAATGTGTACGGGGAAAAGCTCAGAAGATTCTTTAACATTTTCTGTTAACAGCATCAGCAGCAACAAAAACAAGGCTGGTAATATCATGATGTCAGGAAAGTGCAACTGTTTCCTTTACAGATAATGTGAAACCCTCTTATGTTCACCTATTTTTATTTAAATATATTTTTATAAAGGAACTGGGAGAAGAGTGAGAGTATATGTGTATATATATATATAAAATACATAAATAATTGTATGCATTTTTAATTATATAACAAGAAATAAACATGTTGAGTGCATATAATTTTTAGAATAAATTGCCAATTTTTTCTTAATGTTTTATGCTTAGTTCTTGCCATGCATGAAAATGTGCTCAAGTGTCCCACTCCTGGATGCACAGGAAGAGGCCATGTCAACAGTAATCGTAACACACATAGAAGGTAATCCCAATTAGTTGTTCTTCCTTTCTAATTAAATAGACAAGAGGGAATTAGTGCTAATACATTGAATTCAAAGTTGTCAACTAACAACATGATGTTACAGTATTGTGTATACAATCAACTTCAGTTTCTATCCAAAGCAACTGATATGTTTCTTAATATCCATATAAATCATGAAACTTACATTGTAAATTTCCTTTCTATAAATTGTTATCTTGATAATCATCTAACTCATTACAGACCAAAATGTGTTTGCTCTCTTTCTGAGACTGGTGGTGGAGTTGTATATATACATACAGAAGGCTGTATAAATACTGAATTTTATGTATGCACTGGAGCCACACTCTTACATTATGTGCTATGAAAAAATAATGGGTGGGTGAGCCTTGGACTTCATCCAATAAGCACTAGGAGCACTGCCAAAAGGATTTCCTTATAAGGCACTTTTTGCCTATAAAGCAGATCCATGGCAGATGCCTATGACAGTATTATCTCGAAACTCCAATTTGCATAGATAAATATATAAATGTCTACCTCTGTAGAGTTACATATAGAAGCACTTTTCTGTAAATGCTAATATCTCTCTCTCAATATAATTCATACTCTATGAAGCAGATATGACCATAATCCTGTATGCCATATCCGTAACTCTTACAGTCACATCTGAGAGGACGTCACATTATACACATTCTTCTTTTGGGGTGAGATATAAAACCAAGTTCCTGAAACTCTGCTAGAGATCCCAAATTAAAATTCAGGGTAGTAACTATGTTCCCTCTAGTGGTCTAACCAAATTACAAATTGAGTAAGTTCATTCTTTTTGCCCCCAAATCCAGACATCAGTTGTGAACAATTGAATTCTTCCACCTTCCTCCCTCCCCAATTAAATAGCTTTTTGGATGCTAAAACACATTTTTAGCTGTCAGCTATTATTTACCCCTGAGATTGGTGAACATAGTTGGCAATGAAGTTTGCGAAATGCTTTGGGACAAGGATGGTGCTATGTGAACTATTAATATAACTTAACTATTTATTGTCTGCCAAGTATGTGAGAGGCACATGTAAATGTAAGGAACCGTTATTATTTTAACTCAAACCCTGCCACTTCTTTTTAAAACAGTCTTTCTGGTTGTCCAATTGCTGCAGCTGAAAAATTGGCAATGTCCCAGGATAAAAATCAGCTTGACTCTCCCAAAACCGGGCAGTGTCCTGACCAGGTTCACAGGTATGAACCTCACATGATATTCCTGACACTCTATTTTGTGTAATTGATCTTATACTTCAGGGTCTCTTTCATCCATCACATATCAGTCTTAAATGGTTTGTCCTCAACCATCAGCTATCAATAAGCATCTCTATATGGTGAGACCATTAGAAAGACTGGGCAGGTTAAGCCACATTATGGATTATCTTTCTAGATCCTTTGTACTATAACAAATAATTCACAGATAATTCTAATATAAAGAATGGATCAAAATACAGCAGAATATATGACATTAGCCTGGATCTGTCATAGTTCTGTCATGTCATAACTTTAAAAGATTCCATGATTGAAATCAAGTTTAGCCTTCTTTCATGTGGTAGAGGGACCTAAGTAACCCAACCACACCTATTAAAAAATCATATGATACTTTTATTTTTATTTCAAATTCTGCTCCATCCATCTGGATAGATTATTTCATACCACTAATATAATAATCATTAAAAAACTGCTCTTATTGAATCATTATTTTTAATTAAAAGACTGTCACGTGGTCACATGGGTAGTTTAAATACCTTGGATTTATAAAAACATAACTGTTATAGTACAGATTTAAGAAGTTTGATGGCCTAATATAATGGTAAAAGCATTATGCTTATGTAGACAAAAATTAGGTTCAGTATAAAATGAGATGAATCAGTTCCTCTTACTTTAAAGCAAAGATAGGGAATACCCAGCCTGTGGACCATATAAGGTCCATGAAACCACAGGCAATGATGAGCTGGAAACTAAGCATAACAACTTTCCACTGCTTGAGTACTATAAGTTGATAATTTTGTATGATCTACGAATAATGTTATAAATATCTAAATGACCCTTGACAGAAAAAAAAGCTTCCCCACTCCTGCTTTAAAAAAAATTATACAAGGAGTAAAAACCAAGAATAAGCACTCTTCAGCTCATACTACAATTTCTCATAATATAGTCAGTTAGCATGCCTTTAAGTGCCTAATATGTGCCGGGCTCTGTGCCAAATGCTGAGGTACCATGCTTTACCTCATCCCAATCATTCCCATAAGCCCTGGAACATCCTCCTACCATTTGAACCAAAAAATAATCAAATGCTTCAATCTTCCCAGATCATTTTTCTATTTTTTGGAACTAGTCAATCTACATGCTTTACAAAATGTAAAGATATAAAATTCATTGCCAGAATGTATTTTTATTCAGAGCATATTTTCCTTGAACTCTTTTGTCCCAAGTAGCTATTAGCCACCTATATTAAACAGTATAGATCACAAATTACTAAATGTTAGTGAAATATTACACAAGGAAATGAGCCAGCCCTCTAAATACAGTCTCTGATCTGATCAAATAATTTACTGAATAGCTCAATGTTCTCATTGTCCCTTTCATTAAATAAAACAGTATAGATGCAGCTACTTTATAAACATAGATATTTCTATATTTACATGACATATGTCATACCTATATAATAAACATGTATGTTTACATATACAAAGCTATGTATCTCTACTTAAAAATTGTTTATTACACAAAACATTTCTGTGAATAATAGAATTCCATTTGAAATATTACTCAGATTGCCAAATTTGAGGAAGAGTTTATATTTGACATTATGCTAGGTAGTCATATTTTTCAATTGTCAAATTTTGAAATCAATATTGTTGTCCATATGTTTTTATCATTGTTTTACAACAAAATGAGTCAAGCATTCTCCTCCTTTGGATTGAGTGACTATTACCTTAAAAGCTCAACCTCTGAACTTTGCACCAAGGTATAAGAGATTACTTCAGGCCAGTGGTAATGATCATGGTCTACAATTCTCTTAAGTGTGGCCTAAATCAGATTAAAATGTAGATCTTATATATAGTTTAGTAGCCCCCATTTCTATTTGGTTTTGATATCACTGTTCTAGGTGTTCTAGCCTTTCTGTGAACTTCAGCATCCCAGAGAAACAGCTTTTCCTCAGAACTCTTGACCAAGGGATTTCTTTTTTCTATAAACCTAATCTTTAACACTTATGGCTAAAGTTGCTGAGATATTGGCCTGGATATCTAAACCTATTTCATACCATAGATTCAAAAATTCACCACTCTCAATCATTAACTTATAATTTCTCTTCTGCTGCCATCATTGATGTTGGGTCCCTTGATTTTAGTACATTTCTATAGCATTCAAAAAAAGAAAATTAGAGTTAGAACCAGGAGAGAACTGGATTTGAATCTTGCCTCTGACATTTACTAAATTTGTGACCATAAGCAAGTCCCTTAATTTCTCTGAGATTCATATTCCTCAGCTGTAAAATGGAATAATATATATTTCATAGGGTTGTAAGGATCAAGAAAGTGTATAAAAATTCAGTTTAAATGTCAGTTATTTTTATATTGCTCCTCCTTTTGTCACTTTGCTCTAATACTGTCAGACTTAATTATCTTTGTCCATGATGATTATTCATAAGGGAAAAGAGTATATAAAGTCAAAAATACTACAAAGCTAAGACAAAATAAGAAATTGAACAAAGATCTTCTGATTCCAAAGTCAGCACTTTTCCACTGTACACTCTTGCTTCTCATAGCTTCATCTCCAATGGTGCTTATAGTGTTCCCTAATTCCTACATCTTATTTCCATTTGATACAAAACAAGAATGCTTTTCTCCCTCCAGAATACTCCTCCAGACTGACCAAATGAGATACTTTTAAAAGCTCATCAATATATCCTAAAACCCCAAGCATACTCAAAGTGTTTTAGGAAACTTACTAGTCACTGATGGACATTTAGTATTTCAATCACACTTTTCTTCTAAAACATTAAGTCACTATCCCCTTTCTGGGCTAAAGTTGAGGGCAAGATGAAGGATACCTCCTAAAAGTAATATTAATTTTTTCATCACTAAGAAAAAAGAATAATTCAACTATCACCTGATTCAATCCCAACTTTCATAAATCTTTTTTGCCTCTGTTACAAAAAAGATCACTACATTTATAGATCAGACATTAAGATGAATATTTCTTTCTACCTTATTATCCCACATTGATAGAGCCAATACACATCACCTATACCGTAACAAAATGTGGCAACTTGTAGGTACCTTTCTCCAAAAAGCTCAAAGTGATTAACAAATATTTTCTAAATTGTGGAAATATGTATAGAAGAATCGTTCGTGTTTAACATATATTAGATTATTTGCTATGTAAGAGGGGGTGGGAGAAAGCAAGGGAAAAATTTGGAACCCAAAGTTTTACAAGGGTGAATGTTGAAAACTATCTTTGCATATATTTTAAAAATAAAAAATAATTTTAAATATTATCAATGTGAACTTTGCAATAATCATCCTCTGAAATGACAGAGGCAGAATTATCCCTGTCAAAAAGATGGGAGAAAGTAAGAATATATTTTAATCATGGACATTAAGAGAATAAGACATAGAACTCTGAAGTTTTAAGTAATGAGTATTCTACTAACGTGTGTTGCTATCATAGTCCTTTGTCCCTTCTGATATACTCTGTGTCTTAAGTAAATATCTATGAGCTTACTGACTCTATGATATGTCTGTCCACTTTTTTCCAGGTGCTGATATTTATATATTCATCTTTAGTTCTTTTTTTTTTTTGACTTTTCCATTCTACCCCTTCTGTCTTTCCAGGATGAGCCTAGTAAAACAATTTGAGTTATCTCAGTTCAGTTTCCGATCATCACAAACAGTCACATCTCCTAGAGCTACAATGACAAAAGAACAAGAGAAGTTTGGAAAAGTTCCATTTGATTATGCCAGCTTTGATGCTCAGGTTTTCGGAAAACGCACAATAGTACCAGCAGTACAAGGACAAAATCCACCTCAGCTTCCTGAATGTAAGCTTCAATTTCTAACAGTGATAGAAATTACATACATTTCTACTTAGAAAGATGGAGGAAGGAGAGGGGGAAAATCATTCTGGATTTTTTTAAGTGTAAAAAGAATAATTGGTTATAATGTAGGTTAATTGAGTTCCTAAAAAAAAAAAAAAAAAAAAAAAAAGGAACGTAGAGGTATGATGGGATTAGGAATAGAGACCTGGTTTTATTTGTAGATCAGTGGATTTATAGCATGTTAGAGCTAGAAGTGACTTGAAAGATTATTGGATCATAGCATATTAAGAAATTGAAGCCTAAAGAACTCAGGTGACTAAACTTAAATCATATTAGCTTTCTATTAGCAGAACTGGGACTCAAACTCATGTCTCCTAGATGACTATACCTTTTTCTAAGATTCTCTTTCTATGTGATCTAGGAAAATCCATGTAAAATCTCTGAGCCTCAATTCTCTGAGCTCTAAAATGATGGGGGCGGTTCTAGAGAATTCCTGGGATAGACATTGATAATTTTATTATTTGAGTATCTTGCACTTAGGTGATGCTGCCTAAGTTTTTGGGAATTTAAATATTTCTATAAACAGTTTGAAAAGCTTTAGCTAAGATGCTATTATTATGAAGTGAATAAAAGAAATTCTAAAGGATATTTATTAAGTATCTGTCTGGAATTGGATTTGATAAATTATAGGAGTTAAGAGCTATTGTGATTCAGTCATTTTTATTTACAATGAAACCAAAGAAAAGAGAAATGAACGTTGATTGTTTATTTGAAATCCGACTTAAGCTGCAAAAACATTCAGTTGATTAAAAGGTAAAAGAGAAATATTTCAAAAGACACAATTCCCAAGAATCACATTTTTTTGTTGTGGAAATATATATGTAAGTCCATGGAAATTATGCTATAGAGAATCTATGACTCAGCTATAAGTTGAACAATATAACTTTTGAGATCCTTTGAAACTCTGAGATGATATATAATTCCATATTTAAAAATAAATTTAAGATTTAAAATAGAAACATTTTGAAATGCATTCATATTTAATTTGGTGACACATCTATTTAGTCTAAAAGAGCTCAGAGTTCTTACAACAAAAAATTATATACAATTGTTTCCTTGAATTTTTTCTACAAAATAGTTCAAACTCTTTAAAACACTCAAATACAAATGTGAGATTCTAAAGAAGAACATAAGTTGATTTGTGCCTCTGTTGAGCTAGTAACAAGTTAAGAAGATATCTAAGTACCCTTTAGAATCATTTACCAGAACTTGAATTTGTTATACTTGACTTACATGGCCATTTTGGTCTAAACTACAAAGAGATGTATAATACTATTATTTTCTGAGAAAAGCATCCATTTCCCATGAGATGTAGAGCCAGAATAATATTAAATACTCTTATGAGAATATATTATAATTCTTTTTGAGTATAAGCTATGGAAGCTTAAAACTGCACTGAGCCTTTTGGGAAATGATTTATAAGAGAACATTTCATTCTAACTGATATTTCAACTATCCTTGACATGATTAATATATATTTTTTTTTATCCAGAAGTATTTTCAATTATTCTGGATAAAAAATATATATACTAATCATGTCAGTAAAATTATATTTTCAAGTTAGAAAATAACAAAAACACCTTTAATAGAAACTTAATTGTAAGTGGCTTCCAGGAAAAAAAAGAGAAAAAAAGATTTACTAGATCCATTTTAATGCAAAGAATTTATTCTGTTTAATCATATATATTGGAGCATATTATAGAATGATGACCTGGTATCAAATTCTAATAATGATAACAATAACAAATAGCTAACACTTACATAGCACTTGAAAGTTTGTAAAGTTTTGGTATGCTTTTTACATGCCATCTCAAGTGAGATAACAAAACTTTACATACATGTTAAAGTTTGCAAAGTGTTTTAAGTACACTTTATATATTTTCTCATTTTATAAAATTAGAATAACAAATATAATTATTCTTTTCCATAACATATTCGGTAAATACATATTCCTGTTTTAATAGATATGCAATAGTCAGACTTGCTTTGCACTATTCTTCCTCTTTTTTATGATTTAGACCTGGATTAATAACTTAAATGTTCTATGTTTTATTTTATTGAAAATAAAGTTGTCAGGTTTTCTAAAAGAAAGATATATTTTCATTTATCTGCATTAGGTATGAATATTACATTTCCCTTGCTACACATATTATACATACCTCAAAATATGAAAATAGATTTCTTTTTCTATTTATAAATAAAAAATATATAATTTGTAATAAGCAGCAATACAATACCAGAACTCAGTCTTGAATTCACCTTGAAAACCTTTCCCTCTGTCCTTAACTCACCCTACTCTATATGAATTTTCAATGTGCCAGTTCCTGAAAGACCCCACAAATACTTCAGATTCACGTAGTGGAACTAAAGCCAGTTTTAACTCTGAATGGTTTTACTAGTTTAAGGGGGGTGGGTAAGCAAACATTGAATTTTATTCTTATTTTTCATTTTTATCTCCTAAATTAGTACAAATAATTATATGATCCAGAAACAAAATACTTTAACTGAACTAGCATGTTCTTTGAATTCTAGACATTAAAGTTATAAGCCTTTCTATCATGATCCTTATGAATTTGCTGGGGTGTTGGGGTTGGTTTTTTTTCAAAGTATTTCACAATGAATGGTGCCAGTGCACCTGCCCCACTAATGGTATAGAGTTTTTGTTTAAAAGAGAAAGAAAGAAAAGGGGAAAGGGGATGAGGTGGGGAGAGTAAATACTAAAATATTAAGATGAGTTCTTTTCCAGCAATCAGATAATTTGATCCTTGGACCTCTGTTAAAGGGAATTTGAGTAACCTGTATTTAACATACAGATGGAAAAATGGACCATGTTTTAATTTATTCTTCACACATTTTAATGTACAAAATTACCACCTGAAAAACAAATCTATTTAATGACTAAAAACACATACATGCAATGGCTAATCAAATCTCTCTTCAACAGCAAAGCATTTTTCAAATCCAGTGAAACTTTCCAATCGACTGCCTAGTGCTAGCGCCCACACACAGAGCCCTTGCCGTGCCAGCTCTTATAGCTACGGTCAATGTAGTGAAGACACCCACATGGCAGCAGCTGCTGCTATCCTGAACCTTTCCACCCGCTGCAGGGAAGCAGCAGAGATCCTCTCCAACAAACCACAGAGTCTGTCTGCCAAGGTAGGGTAGTCCAAGAACCTGGAGGGTGTGCTAGCGACTGAACTGTGAGAATAAACTGCCTTTCATGTTCGCAACTACATTCAAAACATCCCCTTCCTCCCCCTCAAAGAAAGACTTTTTTCCTTGCATGATCTTTTCCAGAGATTCAGAGAAAAATAATAAGGTACCTGAATGGTTCAATTGAAAAAAGAAAGAATAAGTGTATGGTTCTGCTTTGATCCTTAATACTGGATCTGAAGAAAAATGGGAGGGAATAGGGGATGAAGAAGTAGAAAGAGAAAGGGAGGAGTTAGCCAGATTTCAAAATTGGTTTGGGGGAAGGGTGAAGGAAGATGAAAGGAGAGTTGATGTTTAAAATTTTTCAGTTGTTTATTTTTTCTGTCAGAAAAATCTGTGATCATAAAAGATGGCTGAGCTAAGAGAGTGAGGCTTGTAAAAAAAGATTTTGCAAATATTACTCAAGTAATTTAATTACTGTGTGTTACTTGAATATTTTATACTATTAAATGCCTAGTTTAAACAGTTATGGTAAAGCAGAAGGACACAATTTTAAAACCAGAAGAAATGGAAACTATGGCATTGGGTACAGAGATGTTTTCCTGGCTTATGTAATGCTTTACATGTGCCTTAGAATTTATGTTCTGTAAATGAATGCGTAGTTTAACTGGAATCAAACTATAATTCTGGCTCATGGAAACTTATTGTGTCTCCAAAGCTTGGTAGCCGCCAGAAAATCCACATTTTCCCTAATAATATTGTTTGTCCAGAAACAAGACAAATTATTAAGCACTCTAGAACAAATTCATAGTCTACGTAATTTGGTAGGAATATCCACTGATCTTTACCTTTTGCAAGCAGCAATTTTATTTTATGAATGGTTAGCTGGCCACAACTAAATTGTGTAGTTAGCGGATCAGACATTTATTAATAAACTACTATTATTATACTTCAAGTTATAAAATCGTGTCCTTCCACCCTTCGGGTAATCTTCAAACCAGCCATTTCCTTCCATTAAAGTAAACATTTTGCTACTAGTTAAAATAGCATTAACTGTAATATCTACCTGTCTTTTGCCTTCCTTTGTATATCTTACAACATTGGCTAGCACATAGTAACCATTTAATAAATGTTTATTGATTAGTTGATTGACAGGAATTAATATATTATATTCTACAGAAAAATTAAAGAAATGCTTGTCACTTGAATACTTCAGGGATTCATTCATGTTTCATCATATGTGTTTAACCCTTCTATGGAAACAAATTGTGACCTTAATCTATAGTTTTCATGAATTTCCTGCATTCTTCCATATCCCTCACTCCCAATGTATCATTCATTCATTCAGCAACTATTTATTAAGAGCCTCATAAATAACAGATATAGAAAATGTAAAGGTAAAAACGAAAGACTCTGTCTTCAAAGAATTTATATGGTATCGATAGAAAATAATATAAACATGTAACTAAATACAAAATGGATACAAAATAATTTCTGAGGGGAGGGGAGGGTATTAGCAACAAGAAGGCAAGGCAATTATAGGACAAACTTCCTATAGGAGATAGCATTAAAGTAAACCTTAAAAAAAAAACCAGGAAAATCTCCATTAGACCAAATCTCTGAGGTAAGATGAGGAAGGAGTTCATTCCTATTGTGTAAGACAGTCACCTGAACAAAGGCAGAGAGATAGGAGAAATTCCAGAATGTCATGTTCAAGAGACAGCATGTAACCACAATTGGCAACATCTTTCAGAGCAAGAAACAGAGTAACCTGCCTTCTGATAATGGGTCTTTCCAACATTGCTGTGCTAATTTTCAGACAACAAAAATGCAGTTCATTGCTGTAACTATTCTCCCATTCAGCATGGTAGAATATGCCAGGACTTACCCTCTGCTCCAATAGCCTGTGAGAACTCAGGGGTCCCTCAATGCTATGATGAGATATTAGAGTGAGACTTTAGTGGAAGGATTATTTAAATATTTTCTAATGAGATTCCTTAAAGTGTAAGATTTATGTAGTTTAAAAGGAAATATTATAGGATGTCCTAGGCACCAAGATTATTAGAAATGGAACTTTTTTTAAACACAGGAAAGTTTACCTGGTCATCTGCTTCCCAATGTCTGTGCCAGTCTTTCAGGAGACCACAGTGGCAGCTCAGTGCCACATAACATTTGACAGAAGAATCAGAATTAGTTTCTGGACAGAATAGAGCCAACTTAGCCCCATGAAGACTTAGTGGCCAAAAACTGCACAAAAACAAATTTTAAGCAATAAGGCTTTTGAACAAAGGAAAGCACAATCTTTTTAAAAAGTACAGCAAAAATTATCAAGCTGTAGTAATTCAAACTCATCCAGCAAATCTAAAGCCATTTTTAACGTGCTTTACATTTTTGTATTATTATTTCATATTATTGCATTATTTTATAACTATAGCTTCTGTTAATGTTTTAAACCATGAATATCAATGTGCTGCTTCTTTAATACATCACTAACAATGTTAATACCTACAAAAATTACTGGAATGATGTAGAATGAATACTTTCAACATAGTAGGATACAAACCTCCTTATTCTTGCAAGCAGTCTCATATTTTTTCTCTGACCCTTAGATTCTGTTTTATCAGGTACTAAATCCAAGCAGTGAATCATGTAAAATAACTTTTTTTGTCATACAAGCTGATCTTTCAAAGTATATTTCTAGTAAGAAAAAAATGACTTTTCAATTGGCACCTTTTTGAAATCAAAGAGTTATCTTCCTGTGTATTTCTTATTTCATTATTGGAAACACAGTCATGGCAGGCTTAGAAGTAGAAGAAAAATATAGCATGCAAAGAGTGTGAGGGACACTGTTGTCATGTCTCATCAAACACATTGTCAACCAAGTTTTAATTGCATAAGCCTGACAATTGATGATGATGATGTAAGAGACAGAAAGTGCACAGCTTGATTTTTAGGATGAGTTTGCAATACTGGCAGTTAGAAAACCTATCCTTTCCCCATGAAAATGTCTCATTCGACACAGTGGTTGTTAAGAGAGGATAAATATGGCACCCCACCATGTCACTTTCACAGAGTGCTTTCCTGGAGGCCCAATAATACACACAGAACTTTAATGACTTGCAAAATTCTGCCCTTGTTTAATCCTACTTATATGACAATAAAAAGAAAATTCATTACTTCTTTTTAAAATTTCCTAGAAGAGAAAAAAATCCATGTTATTAACCTTGCAAGAGTTTGCATACACAGTTCATGATATAAGCCTATTACACTATATCTTCTTTCACTTCTTATCAATATATTTTTATGAAGTCAATTGAATTTCTACCATCATAAATGGTTGGTTATGTGATAATTGCTATTATTCTACAAAAGTTGAGCATCTTGAGTTCTATTTTTTAGTAATTAGGATATTGAGGTTAGGTAGATATGTCCCTTCTCTAGACTTCTGTTAAAAGCTTTTTTTGATGTCTTGGAGGAAGAAAAAATATCTTTCATATTATCTTAGTCCCAAATATTCATTAAATCCCTACTAAATGAAAAGTACCATGGTAAGTAATAGAAATGAAAAAAGCAAAATAGAAATTTTGCTCTTAGGAAATATTAAACTATATATTAAGTAGACATGTTCAAGACATTATACAAGTTTAGTTATAATCCTTGTCCTAAAGATTATTGTCTAATACGGAAAAAAGCTAACACTTGAAGAAAGTCATTTTGCCATTTCTTAAAGATCCAAGCAAAAAGTGATCTCACTTTTACTTTTTCATAGCAATTTGCCTATGCCTCTCCTTTGAACTTATCTTATTTGTCTCTGTATTGTAAGTCTTTGTATGCTTATGCTTATCATTCTTCCCATTGGATTATAAACTCTTTAAAACAAGAGACTGCATAGTAACAATCACTATCCTTCACCAGTGCTTTACACAGAGTAACGATATACATGTTTGTTTGTTTGTTTGTTTTTAATAACATGACCAAGCTCTAGAGTATGTAGGAGGCAGATACAGAAAAAGTAGAGTCCGTGATGCTTTAGGAAGAATACCACTTCCTCTAGGGGTCAGGGTTGATAAATCACATTCCACTTTGAAACTGGAAAGAAATAAGGGGACAAAGTGAAATTATTGATTTCTTATTATGTTCTTCCTTGGATTTCCATTTTTCAAATGTAGATGACTTTGTATAGAAAAAGGGATATAATGGGAAACTCAGCTGCCCACATCTAACAGTATTCTTAATTTATGATCTCCAATGGAGGTATCTGGTGTAAATATATAATTTTGAAACCAATTATTTTAGTCACTAAATTTGAGCTTATTGTTATTATCTTTAACAATAATCAGTTCATACATGAACCCAAATTTAGTAGGGGAACTCAATTAGTGTGACATAGGAATTTCTGAGTCCAACTCCATTCTCTGATACATACTAGCTATGTAACCGTAGGCAACTTGATTATCCTTTTAGTGCCTTTGGGGATGCTCTGTTTTAAGTTTTAGAGATGGCACTGATAAGCATTGGGAAGCATTGATACTATCCAGTAATTCCCTATAATCAATTAAAACACTATCTCTATCTCCATCAGTGATTGGCAGAAATCATTGAAAGTATGAAAAAGAATAAAGACAACGATCCTTCTTGAAGAGTAAAATGTTTTATATATCTTATTAATCTAGAAAGGAATGAGGATAATAAATTCCCCTGTTCTATGACATGAGGGAAATGACAACATTTTAAATCTACAAAAACAGTAAAACCTCTTATTCATATATCACAACCATACCAATTAGAAAGCAAAGATCCACATTGATTTTCTTTTTTACAAGTCATCGTTAGTGGGAGAGCTGTAATTCACTAAAATTCACAGCATTGAAGTAAGAAGTGCAGGACTAAGAGAAGGGGGAGAAAGATGACTATTTGGAATCTTAACAGAATAAATCTCAATATAATATGGTAACAAAATCATTCAGCTGTATTGCTTGCATGTCACTTTGGAGAATCAAAGAAGCAGAAATAAATAATAATGTTAGAAATGACTGAATACTAAAAATAGTTGAAGTTTTCTTTCAATGTGTTAGGCTCTCTTCTGATTCTTCTGTGTATATTCTTCTGTGTATAGGATCGGTATATTAATCCTGAAACATCCATGTGAAGTTCCCCAAATTAGTTATTGGAATAAGCATGTAATCTATTTACCATCAAACCATCTAAGTCACTTATAAATCTTTATTGGAGAAAGGTCTTGGGATTACTGTGATACCAGTGTTTGGAAAGCCCCATCCTTAACCTAGGTAACTCAGGCTAATGATACAGTCATAATGTTCAGCACAAACTGGCATTAGTCATTGAATTATCATCTCTCAGTGGAGTTGTTTGCAGAGAGCCTTGCTCTCTCCCAGTGAAAGCCTGTGCCAAAACATGTCAGAGATATTCCCCATTCTACTTCTCTCCTCCTACCCTTATCCACAGAGGTAGGAACAAGCTTCACAGTCTATCTTTATCCCCATCACTGTTGCTTGCCAAGCACTCTGTTTAATGTTTTGGTGTTTTCCCCACCTGTTTAGACAAAATGGCATATGCACAGTGTGCCTTAAAAGAAAACAAAAAATTGACACTTGCATGAAATGTTTAAAGTTCAAAGTCTGTTTTGTGCTTGAACAAGACCTGAAAACAAAAATGATGTCATATCTCTCTTTTTCCTCCCTGCTAAGAGAAATAAGCCAGTGGCTGTCTCAATTATTAGAATCAAAAAAGCACAGTCTCTCCATAGTTCTATCCTAATGGCAGAATGATTCCAGTTATTGTCAGGAAAACATTATCAGAAAACAGAGGAAAAGGTCTCTGGGTCAGGAATCACAGGAAAACAAATGACAACTATGAAGGAAAACCAAATGTTCACTGACTTTCATTTTATCCCCTGGACAATAGCATAAAGTAGCTTCTCATTTGTTATTCAAAGACCAAATAGAATGATTTAAAGAGGTTTCATATAATATGATTCAGATTCCCAGGGAAAGCTTGTTGGCCATGTGTAGCATCCTAATTTTAAATTTCAGTTTTAGGGGGAAACTAGATGGCACGGTAGATAGTGCACCAGCCCTGAAGTCAGGGGAACCTGAGTCCAAATCTGACATCAGACATTTAACACTTCCTAGGTGTGTGACCCTAAGCAAGTCACTTAATCCCAATAGCCTAAAAAAAATCAGTTTTAGTTATCTGTTTCTTCTCTATTTAGCCACAGTAAATTTCAAGACTTGGTGCTTATTTTTGCTGTGGATGTTATGGGTACTTACTACTTGTTAATTGTTGAACAAATCTGTATAAAAGCTTTGAATTTAAGTCTTTTGAGGGTATCAATATTTCATTTTAAAGTAGTTTTCATGACTAGTTATATTAAATGCCAAAGTAAACTTTTGATCTAAAATAAAAAATCTTTATTCAACTTTAAATGAATTTTTGACTCTTAGTTTTATAACACATTCTTTTATTCAATAATATTTCTTAAGATATTAAGGCATTACATTGTGTTGGTCCCATAATGTAATTTACAATAGCTTCCAAAACAAATGTCTAAGAAATTAAACTACATAGCACATCCAATTTGGTTCTTTGAATTTATCACATTACCCATTCCTTACAGCATGGTGCTATCTCATTTCATTGATATACCATAATCTGTTCAACCATTCCCCAATCATTAGGTCCATAATTTGTTTCCAACTTTTGAGAACTATTACAATGAAAATTTTATCCATATGATTTTTTTCTTGCTCTTTATAATATTCTGGGCCTGTGGTCCCACTTGTATAATTTCTGGGACTAATGTTATGAATTTGGTAATTTTAGTAACTTTTGTTACAAAATTCCATTTTCCCAAATACCTGAACTAATTCATACCTTCATCAATAGTGAACTCACTTGTCTTCTTTTCTGAGGCTATGTAAAAGAGAATTTCCTTAAGGAAATATTGGACTAGATAGTATCTATAGTCCAATTTAGATTCCATGAAATTTGGAATTGCCAAAGTGAATGAATATCAGGGGGAAAATTCATCTTTTTCTTTTCTTTTTTGTATTACCATTTGGAGTTTGAATGACACAGAATAAAGTGATACATATTGATACGGCCCTGAATAAAAAGCCATGCTGTAAACGTGTGATCC
Organism: Sminthopsis crassicaudata; assembly: GCF_048593235.1. NCBI lineage: Eukaryota > Metazoa > Chordata > Mammalia > Dasyuromorphia > Dasyuridae > Sminthopsis > Sminthopsis crassicaudata. The sequence goes on along the minus strand of NC_133617.1, from coordinate 257,672,582 downwards.
ATCCCTCTATGGGCAGAAAGGGATATTTTTTTCTCTGACTACGCTTAATTGTTGAATGCATCTGTGCACTCACTTAAAGCCCATCTGTACACTGCTTTACAAATATACAACCCATGTATTTTCCCAATCAGAATTAGGTGTTCAATGAAATACCGAACTTCAATGTGAAATTCAGAAAACTATATGAAACATGGCTTTTAATCCTCCCATGAGTTTCTGGATGCTAGTTGTTTCCCTGCACCATCTATCCAGTCCACCCTGGTGACATCAAGATGTACAATCTTTTCTTTGAGAGTCTATGAACACTGTTAAAATTCAATAATTGTGAGATTTGATTTTTCTTCTGTTTCTTTTTGCTTTGTACCTTTTTTTTGCTTGATGTTGCCTTGGAGTAGTTGATATTTTTCAGTGAAAGAGAGAGAATCTGCACTATTTATGGGTTTTGCACTATAAAACTACTGCAGCCCAGTCACATGGCTTCCTTTCCTAAGCCATCTGTCACAGAGGTCTGGAATTTTATGTGAATGTTGGTTGTGCAGTCTTAACCCAAGTTTTTTTATTATGAAAAATGTCAGCAACTACAATATTTAGCATTTTACTTTACATTGGTCATTAAACTTGATTACTGTAGCTCTGTTTCATTGCTATAGTTACATATCAACAGTGAAGCCAAAAAAACATTGATGCAGTCATGGCAAGGCAAAATTGTCATATCCTAGAGTGGGGCACTTGGCACTGATATAGTTAATATCTTGGATTTTTGTAACTAAGGTTTATTAATGCTGGTATAAAAAGTGTATTTGATATTATACAGATGGCGTAAGATGTTGTGGTTACTAAGTTATTATCCGGGATAAGCTGTACTGTCAAATTCAGGGCTTAAAACTATCACAGGAGATTAAACTATTTACTAAAAGGGGGCAGAAAGATATAGCCAAAGCATCTTAGTTCAAACATATTAGAAGTGTATTTACTTCCCATAAATACAATAAAGTATATCTATCTTTTAAGCTGAGAGATTGAAAGCACAAACTCTGCCAGACACAAGAAGCAAGGACAAGTTGGGGCTTTTAGTTCAGAATTGCACACAAACAGCAGGCCAATGGAACTACGCAAGTGCACCTCTTACATCCATAGAAGCAATTGTGGGGGAATATAGTAAAACCCTCAGGGAATGTAACTGGCTACCACATGCTTTAGTATCTTGCTAAAAGATTCATGAAAGACTCCAGCTTTCCCAGCCAAAAGAAAAGAATATAAAAATTGCTCAAAGAAGAGGCTAATTGTGAAGTGATGGATGATGTCAGAAAGGTGTTAATTTGAACCAATTATAAAAGTGACTGGAGTATTCTTAACACATTGTGAAAGTTATTGTATTGTGGTGTTCACAACCAGAAATGCTTACCTTTTAGTGCCATGGACCCTTTTGGCAGTCTGCTAAAGCTTATGGACTCCTTAGAAAATGTGTTTAAAGGTATAAAATAAAATACATAGTTACAAAGAAAACTAATTGCCTTGAAATTCAGGTATCAAGATATATATATTTTTTAAATCTACCAACCTCAGATTAATAGCCCCCAATTTAAAGAATCAAACTTAACTTATCTGGTTGACAACTACAAAGTACAGACAATGTGACAAATAAAATTGACAAAAGTAAACTAAGGTACAGAATTTTGAGAAAATCAGTTTAACAGTGACATATAACTTTAAAAAATATATCACACTGGCAACCTCACTAAAGCCATCAATCCCAATGAGAAGGAGAGTACCCCTTTTATTAACATACAACATAGAATAATCACTACACCTCTCTAATAATTAAGAAATGTCAATTGCTTTATGGAATACATCCACTTGCTAGGTGATCAAAACTACCAGACTTGCTGTCTTCTTGTAAGAAATTATAAAAAAAAAAAAAAAAAAAAAAAAAAAAGGAAAGAAAGAAAGAACCTCCCCCTATTGTTCAAGGACAAGCGAGTACAGATAATATATCTTTTTGAGAATGGTACTATGTTAACTTGTAAGGCTTAAAGATAACAAACATGTCTTGGAAGTATACAAAGTCTATTGGTATAAAAAAGAACATTAAAAAATAATAATAACTTAAAACTAACCCAGAGGGAAAGCTAAATTCCTGAACTCAACTCAAGGAAATCCAAAGGTACCTTTAGGAATCAAAGTAGAATAAATTTAATTTCTTCAACAGTGTATCAAACTCTGAAACAAAAGCAAAATTTAATTCTTTCCTAAGTAATTTGTCTAATGGTACTCCAAAGATGAGTTATGGTATACTATGACATATAAACTTGGAAATACATAAAAGCTCTCTAGGCTAAAGTTGTTTTTGTCAATCTTATGTCCCAAAGTAGTGTGGTCACTGACTTTCCTATTCTTTAAGGAAAGACACTATCATATTGCCACATACTGAAGTTCAGTTCTCATTCACTCACTTTCCCAATTTAATTTTTTTCAATCCAAACTGAAAGTAGTGAAAGATCACTTTCATCTTCATCTAATACCCCATTAGAACATTTTCTCTAGCTGTTTGTGTTTACACATTTTTCCCTTTAAGACAAATATTGTAACATTTGGGGAATTGACTAATTTAATGCAACTCTTGATAAACCAGAGCATGGAAGCGTTTAACTGTAAATTGTGATAGTCATGATCTTCTCCAGGAAAATGTCAAGAAGGTTTATTTCTAAACTTAATTGCAAAATTACATTTACACTTTAAAATAATTTTAAAATGTTAAAATCACAAAATTGTTATAAAATAATACACTTTAAAATCAATAAGCATTGTTTTCTAGCAAAATATCAAAATTGGACTTTGTAGTTTTAAAAATGAAGAGCATTATTATACTTTGTGGTCTGCTAAGAATTAAACATTAGTTGATGTAAACCTGAAATCTGGATTTAAAATCAGATACATTTAAATAAAAGCTTGCATTTCCATTTATCCATTAAAAGCTTCACATGAAAAGCCTAAAATCACAAACTGTTGCTTAAACATTTTTTGTTTTCTATCAGGTAACTGAGATACAAGTGGATGAAAATGGCACTTTGGACTTAAGCATGAAAAAAAATCGAATTTTGGACAAGGCCACACCTCTAACTTCTCCTCACATCTCAATTCCGACTTCTTCGTCTTCCCCATTCAAAACAAGAAGCCTTTTGGTAAATGCTGCCTTTTATCAGGCCCTCTGTGAACAAGAGGGCTGGGACACACCTATTAACTACAGCAAGACTCATGAGAAGAAAGAAGAAGAAAAAGAGGTAGTTTTTCAAGCTTATCAATCAAGAAGTTCATGATGTGTCCTTTATTAAAGGGTTCAGTTCTTGTTCCTCAACTATATATTTTAAATCTCATTTTAAAATTTAGATAGATAAAATGCATCTCTATACCTTGTTTCAATTTTGGGGGGGAAATTATTATCTTAGGGTACAAAAGGAAGATACAAATGAATTATTTTCCTTCCCATTGCCTAAAATAATGTCACTAAATAGAATTTTATACCCTTTATAGATATAACTATGTATCCTGCTCAAGCAATTATATTATCCCTCCTTTCAAGATACAGCAAGCAGTGTGGGGATAGTGCATCACTATATATCAAAATTCTTTCTTTCTGACCCAGAAGAGAAAGGATGAAATAAAACTAGGGATAACTAAAAATCCTCAAGTCATGTCAAATTCATTTCCTCAGACTCATGAAAGAAATGCAAGTGTGCATAAATAAGTGCTAATTATTCCAAGTGTCAAATGATAGATTCAGCTATATTAAATATGCTACAACCAGTAAAAGACTCTTAGAAATAATGGTGACCTCTGACAAAGCCTGTTGTTTCTGCAGTACAGAAGGAGCTACATACTTAGCTCCTGAAATTTTTGACCAATGTCCAGATTTCATAGAAATTCAACCAGAATCTAAGGCAGGCAACAGCAACTATCTTGAATTGACAGGTTTTTCACTGATTATCCATTATAGTTTAAAAAAGGAATCAGTAGAATCCTCTCTAATTTTGGTTGCTAAAAATGTAATGTCTATCCTTCTGCATTGCCACAAGGTTACTAAGAGCTCTTCATTGAATTTGTCAGTAAACCAAAGATTTCTCACCTTTTGAATTCTTTTCTCCTCATTGTTTGCTGAATTTCAAAGAGAAAGATAAGAGTTATTTGTGTGGATGGTTTTTATCATGGACTTAATCTTTTTAACCTTTAAACAGAGATTATGTTCACCCTGAAAATTTAGTTGCTCCAATTCCCCTAGTTATGATATAGATGATTTCCCCTTGAAAAATAATTCAGTATTCCTTCATCATAGTTACCCACAGAGTGAAATGTCAAATCTGAGCAAGTGGATATTGTAATTGGATTTATCTCACTGAAAAACTGGAAAGAATATAGTATAGATTGACCAGAATGGTGAGGGAATAATAGTAACAATGATGATGATGATGATGATGATGATGATGATGATGATGATAACACAATTATAAAATAGTACTTTAAGGCTTGCAAAAATAAAAACTAGATGTGATGCCTTATGAGTCTAGGATGAAGAAAATGAGAAAATTATATACCATCTTCTCCTAGTTATCCAGCTAGAAAAAGGCATAATCAGAGACATAAATAGTGCTGAACCAGGCTTTGCAAATGGCTGAGATCTCCAAAGAAAAGATGATTCTCCAATTCTATGGGGATTGTGTGTCTATAGACCATGGATAAATTACAGAATTCTGCTGGAAGACTCAATTTTAAACTTACAGTACTAAATATGCAAGAGAGCTTAGATTTTTAGTTGAGTATTACACTGTATCAACCCAGTTTTCTAGGAAATTTCCTCTAAATCTCTTAGCAGAGTGATGACCCACATTAGGGATTTATATAGTAGTTATCTAGATGATATAGTAAGTAAAACACTAGGCCTGGAGTCTGCACAAGAGGAATTAAACATTATCTTGGAGCTTAAGAGGGGAGAACCAGGATCAGTGAATGAAATTAACATCACAAATAACTTCCTAAGAATTAAAGAGTTTTTCCAGGAATGGAAAGGGATACTTTGAAAAATAATTGGTTCACCCATCATTAGAAGTCATGAAGCACAACTTGGGACACTACTTGTCAAGTAGTGTTTTTGTGGGGATTCATTTTTTAAGTATGAATTGGATTATAAGGCTATTAATGGCCTTTTCAACTGTTCTTATGATATTGTGATGATGGTAGCTAACACTTAAACGATGCCTTCAATGTGTCAGCTACTATAAGCAAAGCATTTTACAAATGTTATCTCTCTGGTCCTCCTAACAACCCATGAAGGTAGGTGCTATTACTATCCCCTTTTTACAGTTGAGGGAAATAAGGCAAACAGGAGTTAAGTGACTTTTCCAAGGTCATACATATGGTAAGTGTCTGAGGGATTTAACTTTGGGTTTAAACTTGGATTTTCTTGATTTCAGGCCCAGCACTCTCTCCATTGCAACACTTCACTGCACAAGGTATACAGTAGGACTTCATTCATTTTCTTGATATTAACTCAAACTACAAAATTACCAGGTCTTCAGCAATGAAATCCTTATTTGGAAGGACTCATAGATGTCATCTAATTCAAACACCTTCTTCATATTTAATTCACCACATTTGTGACAAGTGGTCACTCAAGTTGCTATTTGAATACTTGGGCGTTTTTTTGGGAGAAGAGTTTTGTCAAGTGTTCCTTTATCTGCCTAGTATTGAAGGACTATTCAGCTTAATCCAAAGGAACAAAGTACTGTGTCATTCCCTGTTTTGTTCTTAGGCATGAAATTTGGATTGGATTGAGTATTGAAGACTCTTGTTTCTGTTAATGCACTTAATTTATCCTTTTTCATACTCACTGAGTATAAGTCGCTAGGAAGTTGGTTATTCCCAAAAAAATGAAGGACCCAAAAGGTCACTATATCCTCTGAAGGCTTTGAATATTTCAAGAAAATTTTTTGGCTCAGGCTTATTGGGATAACCCATTTAGGCTAATTGATCCTCATTGCATATAAAATACTAGAATAAGCATAAAAGATTAAAAGCAAGTGCACAGATGAAGATTCATAAAATATCTTGGTGACATGTAATTGATTATAAAAACCTTTTGTTCTCTGATACAAAATTACTTTGTTCTTAAATAAGAGGGACATAATAGGGGATTTTCAAATCACCACAGGGAACTAAAACATCTGAGGGAGGTGAGAAAAAGAACTCAATTATCCAAGTGATTTGTTTTCAGAAAGGGTTGGACACCCTTATTGACATTAGAAAACCTAAGTCATAGCTGTAGCTACTTGGGAATGTGAGTCTATGGCCCAGAAAGGGGAAAAAAGACAAAAGGGAGAGGGGGGCAGGAAATAAGAGAACAGGGAAGAAGAAGGAGAAACAAGAAAAATGTGGATGTTGTATTCATGTTAGAGGAAATATAGTAATTACCACAGTTGTCCTGAAGAAGCGTAAAGATCATAGCTTGACTAATCTTGATCACAATTACATCAAATAAACCAATAAGCTCCTTGAGAATGGAGACTTTATTTTTTTTTTTATTTCTATCCCCTAGTTCTAGCACAATTCATGGCACATATTAGCCTCTAAATAAACGTTTGTGATTAAATTATTAATGTCATATAAATAAAATATCCAGAAAATAATTGTTTACATTTCTGTAAGAGAGAGTTTCCATCACAGCAAGTATAAGAGCTGCGTAATCCATGTTTTATTATCCCCATTTATAAATTGAAAAAACTGACAGTCAGATCATTTCAATGATTTTTCCAGGTCATCCAGGTAATAAATGTCAGAGTCAGACCAGTAGTCACCCTGCTACACAAAATTGCTGAATGGTAGAATTTTTCACTTTAACCAAGAAGTTTTGGCATCAAGTTAGGCACAACTGCTGACTATATTTTGCAAGTTAAAGTTTTCTCTTTGCTCTTCCTACCCTCAATGCCCAAGCAAAGAAACCAAGTGATTATATCTATTTCTAATTCATTGTTATCTAGTTCATATGCACAACAGTTGCTTAATTTTGGTGGTAATTTCCAGAAAATATTGTCTATCTCTCTCAGTGAAATAGCCTGTCCAGATGCCCCCTAAAAAAAATCCTGAATCTGGAAAAAAATCAAAATATCTATGAAAGGAAGGCATTGAGAAATAACTAGTACTGTCAGTTTAGTTCAACTGTCAGTTCTCCAAAGATTTCAGGGCTTAAAAAATGTTAAAAGTGCCAGATGCTATTATCTGTTATTCATGTTACCATTATGTTCTGGTCTTTGCTAAAATCAATATAAACTTCCATCTGTACATTAATGGAATTTCATTGCACACACACTCTCTGTAGAAAATACACACAAACACATATCTTCTTTTTCACATCCAAAGGTTTTTCTTTTAAATCATACTACATATTTTAGTTTTTATTACATAGATAATGGGTTCTTTTAACTTTAGTCATTTGGGAAACTAATATTGAATTCTTCTCTTGACTAAAATCCCTATCTCTCTCCCAGCAATACTAAATATAGAGTACTTAAATCCTAAACCATACATACTATATATAAAATTCCTAGGATAATGTGTTGATCGAAGAAGATCTGAATACAATCTTAAATGCAAGTATGGATATTTCAAAAGATACTTACATATTACAAATGTTCCAGCAGAAATAGTCATTGGAAATAAAATAGTGTATGCATTTTCCCCAACTCTTTTAATATTATTTTTATACTTAATTTCAAAAAGTCAATTTAAACTTTTTTAATTAATAGGTTTCTTTTAAATCCCTTTCTGTAATGTATATAGAAATTCTGCAGTAAAACAACAGATGGTAAGCTTTACATTTTTATCTACAAATGAACAGGTCATGTTAAAGATACTTAATACTTGACTCCACAGTCAAGAATATAATGAAGGGGTTTTGTGAGTATATTCTTAACATGAAATATTCAATATTGAAAAAGAAAGTAAAAAAATATACTTCTTTAATGCAGAATTGATAATTCATATCCCTTTTTTAAGAGCACAGAAGGGGGATGGAGAGCAATAAAGTGAAGAATTTAGAAAATTATCTAGGTAATCCAAAAGCAAAAACAAAAATCAAGCCCAAAACACATCAGTATAGGCATCGCAATATTTTAAGTCAATATGAACTTGGGTTTCTATCTATGTGGTTTAGAAAAAGGATAGAATTGACCTAAATTATTGATAATTATAATTTTAAAAATAATTTCTAGGGTTTAACAGTTAATTTAAAAATCATGTTTTAAGTGTTTATTATATTCAAAACACTGTGCCAGGCACTGCCAGAAATACAAATATAGTAAATACATATTCTTTTATAAGCTTAAAACTAGTAGAGGAAATAAGATACATGAGTATACAAAAACCTCATGATAGCCATGCAATAATTCTAAAGCATGAAGAATAAGATAAAAATAATAAATTATTTTGGTATGTCTGAGGAAGAAAGGTCATTTCTAACTGGGTCTTTTGGAAGAAGCGTGATGGAGGAGGTGTTATGTGAAATAGTCCTCATAGCAGTAGGATTTCAACAGAGAGTCCATCATAGTCCCAAGGTCTAGATAATATAATAAGATAATTTCTTTCCTTGCAACAACCTTGAATTAGGCTATGCAAGTATTATCCTATAGCAAATAAGGAAATAGGTTTCAAAAGTTTAAGTCAGTTATTCACAATAACACACCTGGTTTCACAGTCAAGATTCAAACTTTACTAACACCAAGTACTATGCTCTTTCCTAAAGGAAATCCTGTCTTGAATTCTACATTTGGTTTTTTACAAAATTAAAGCTTACTTTAGTAATGGCTCTCTAATGGCATATTATTGCTGTTACTATATTCTCCAGGATTTATAATAAGATTTAGTCAAAAGAATACATCACATTTCTCACAGAAATACTATAGCTCAACTATTGTAAAATGCATTACTTTTTCTTAGATATTTCTCTTCTAATGATCCCATCTAAGATATAATTGGGGAATAGTGCCCTCTACATGATACACCTGTATTCTTTTTTCAGAAAGATCCAGTGGGCTCTCCAGAAAATTTAGAGGAAAAAAAATATCCAGGGGAGGTCTCCATACCAAGTCCCAAACCCAAGCTCCATGCCAGAGAACTCAAAAAGGAACTTATAACGTAAGTGATATACAATATATTTGCAGTCATTTTTCTGAGATGTTAATTAAGTTAACAGTTGAATGATGATTTACTTGCTTTCATAAATGTTTAAAGATTTCAACCACTATCATTCAAATAGTCAAAATTTTGTAGGTATCTAGTACTATTTTAGGTTTGATTCAACTCAACAAAAATTTCTTATAAATGATAATAATAATAATGACACATTTCTATATTGCTTTAAACCTTACAATGTATATTCTCCACAAAAACTCAATAATTTTAAAATATGTAGTTCAAACATCATTATCTCCATTTTACAGATGAGAAAATTGAACCCTAGGAAACTTAACTGACTTGCCCATGGTCATACATTAGTAGCTGCTTTAGTCAGGATTCAAATTCAATTCCCCTGACTCCAATCAATCTTGCCACTATATTATTTTATAAAAGACATTGTGTGCTCTGCTTGGGATACTGAAATAGAGACAACATTAACTGCTCTCAAGGAAATTACATGAGAAAAGTCATGAGAAAATGAGATGAATGTAAAAGAAAAATGCAAGCAAAGTGATATTGAATACCTGAGTAAAGAGATTGTTTTCATGGCTGGGGAAGAGGAACTTTACTGAAGACTTCAAAAAGATGGCCTCAGAATCTCATTGGCAGTTTAGATCCTTGAAGGAAAAGAGAGAATGCCACAAAAAGAGACTGAGGGATTTGGCATGATCCACTCCAGGTATGGGAAATAATATAATGAAAGATGGGACAGAAAAAAAAAAGACAGGATAAAAAATAGAACGCAGAGAGTAGCCCAGTTTACATGGAACATAGACTGCATGACAAGCAGTTAAATCAAATAAAGTGGTAAGATTAGCTTGGAGTTTGGTTGTTGAAAGACTTAAATGTCATAATCAAAAATTTTTACTTTTTTCTTTTTGCTACTAATACCATTGAAGAACTTTTTTTTTCTAAATGGAAGAGAGATGTAATCGATAGGAATATTATTCAAGAACTGATGTGAAAGATGAAATGACAAAGGAAAAGACTCAAATAAATAGAAGACCAATTAAGAATCTATTTAAATGGTATAACATTTGAACAATTTTTCATCATCAAACAATTTAACAAAACAATTGAAAATATGAACTTAGCTGTAGTACAAGAGTAAAATGATGAAAGATGCAAAAAAGTAAAATTACCAGGACTTTGCAATTGTCTGGATGTGATGACAAGCAAGATGAAAGAACTGAAGTTTTAAATTAGAAATTAGATGAATTGTGGTTCAGATAACAATAAAAAGAAAAGATAGGAGAAGGACAGGTTTTAGAGATGGCAGAATATTAGCAAATAAGTTTCATAAATATTACATTTGCCAATAAGATATCCAGATTATAATATCCAGCAGATGTTTATATGTATATATTATTCATATATATATATACATATGTGTATCTATGTATATATATATATATATATTCTTTCTTAGTATCCCCAGCATTTAGCACTATCTTGGCACATGGTGAGCACTTAATAAATTCTTTTTGACTGAGTTTATCATGAAAGTAAGAAAATGAAAAAGGATCAAGAGGTTAGGACAGAATAAGTGGCCAATTAACTTGATAATAAGGAGGTCATTGAGGAGAAAGCAGTTTTAGCAGAATTGTAGGACAGGATACCAGACTGCAAAGAATTTTGACAGAAATAGATTTTACCCCTAAAAAATGAATGTCTAGTGTTTCAAAGAAACTCACCCATTTATCCCTATCAAAGGTGACAGAAAGAGAACACTCTCCTTCAAGCTTGATAATTAACTATCAGTTGCACCTATGTAAAGTACAACAGTGTTATAGATGAAAAAACAAAGCAACCACATTTCTGTGACTCTGGAGTTTAAACATGAGAGCATGAAGGACAGGAGTTAGAAACAGAATATTGTGGACTAAGTCCCTACTTATTTTGGGCACCAAATCTCTACTATACAGGTTGGACATGTAATAGTCCACCTTATCTTTAAAACTTTATTAATTTAACAGTATTTTCTTACACAGACAAGTAGTTTTAAGAGAGTGACAAATGCTTAAGGATAGTTCACAGCAAAACAGTATAATCATAGCAGCTGTATCACAGCATCTTAACCATGCACTAACCAAAATGCATGACTTGTACAGATCTGGAACATGTTCAGTTGAACACATTTTGTTATTTATTTAAAATTAGAAAGAGTTATTAAAAATCCAAATGTTTCTAGCTGAGGCAGATTCCAATTGTAATCCTGACAGTTTTAGGAGTTTTTAAAGTTAATATTATATTTTTGCATCAATACAGCACCTGCATTTTTTCCAGTGCCATTCTACTGACTTGTATTGCCCTGCTCTCTCTTACTTACCTAAATACTACCTTACTTTCAAAGTTAAGTGCAAGACCCTCTGATCCTCTTGCCCTGTGAAATATGGCCAAATAATTCCAGGCCAGACTGATTTTTGCTCTCTCTAAACTGTTTTCATACATATCTTCTGTCTATCCTTTTGGTACCTATCATATGCTTTTTTGAGGGGAAGGAGGGAGTAAATAGGATTTGAAATTTTATTGATATAGGATACACTTAACAAGAAAATTCCTAATATAAATGCATATTATCACCTGCTTTGCAATTTATAATCTCAGTAGATTGTCTAGAATACTGAAAGATTAAATGGCTTGTTCAGTCAGTCACATACTCAATACATGCCAGGATTTGGGCCTTGAATCCAAGTCTTTCTGTCTCTAAGGCTACTTGTCTACCCACTAAACCAGACTACTCTTTATGTTATCAACTTTCTTATTTTCAACTTTTCTTATATATGTGTTTCACCCAACCAGCAAGACTAAAATTTCCCTGAGATCAGGGACTAGATCTTAAACTCCTTTGTGGTCATTACAATACTAAAATACATTGCCTAAGCACACTAAAAATTATTGGCATCAATGTTTAATTTTGATGTATACTAATTTTGATAAGCCTTTGATTTTTCATTATCAAAGTATTATCACATACATAAAGTATGAATTTAAAATTCATAATTTAGTACATCAATCAATCTCTGATCTCTTCAAAGTGAGTAATCTTTCCAATAGTACAAATTATAAGCCATTCATATTTTCTCATCCAGTGAGATTCTTGTCTATATACTCCCATGAATTGTCCATATATAATCTTCCTAGTATTCTGAAAGATTTTCTCTGGGCATTTCAGCATTTTGTGGTACCAAGGAGCTTCTTAGGCTTTCCATCTATTATCTCTTCCTCTAAAAAATCTGACCAGTCCACCTATATCCCCAACCACTTGATCTCCTTGTCAAGAATATCAAAATGACAGCAAAGGGTTGAGAATACAAATTGATCTGCAAAACAATATGGAGAAAGAACATGGAAGATTACAAAGAGTATTACTTCCAAAAAAGCTTGTTTTGTTGGGATTTGTATAAAGCAAAACAAATATTTAAAAAATCTGAAATATAAAGATGGAGTTAGGTCAAATCATAGAAAATAGAATGGGTTTCTCAGTATTTCCAAAATTATTGCCATCAATCGCAACTGAACTATCATTTTAATTCTAATACCTCATTAATGTACTTTATGAACAAAAGGAAATGGCTTTTAAATTGAGAGAATCTCAGTATTTACAATGAATGCTTTAGAACAAGTATGCACAAAAGCAATTGGTGCTGTCAGGTATTAAAGGATCAATTTTCAAGCTATATGCCTTAAGAAAAAATGCCAAATATTTGGAATTACAGATAGTATAAGCAACAAAAATACAGTCAAGAGAACATCAGATGTTGTTGACCTACATATCTGCTTTATCATCTCTATAAAATGTTTATGAGAATGATCTACAAATATCAAGGATATCCTTGATTATAGGAGGAAATGTTTTCAAAGATAGTTTTCTACAACAAATCACGTTTGAGGAAAATTGACTGAAATCACCATAGATAATACAAACTCCCACAATATTAATTTTTATTACCAAAAAAGTATCATTTTTATCAAAACCTAGTCTGAAAAGGTATTCTCTAATAATGTACATCGTAAGCATATGTCAAAAATTATACAAAATTCCTTAAGATACTCAACAGAGGGGCAGCTAGGTGGCGCAGTAGACAGAGCACCAGCCCTGAATTCAGGAGGACTGGAGTTCAAATCTGGTCTTAAGAACTTAACACTTTCTAGCTGTGTGACCTTGGGCAAGTCACTTAACCCCAGCCTCCAAAAAAAAAAAAAAAAAAAAGATACTCAACAGAAATGATTTATTTCAATTAATTTAGTTATTACTACCATATATAAAAAAGAGAAACATGTTTTCTAAATATTTTTACCATAAAAGAGGTGATTCAAAACTGAGTCTAAATGGAGGAAGAATTTGCAAGTGATGGGAAGACCTTCTAGAAGCTCTTGTTTGTGGATGGCATTGTGATAATTGCCTCACATCCCCCAAAAACTATAGTGACAAAGGATATCCTAACAGTTCATCCAGGAAAAATGAAATGCATGAAAAATGGCTACTGCCAAGACTAACACACTGTAATTTCATAGTCATCTAATCAAATTTATTCATGAGATGGTCCATCTTAGGTAGGCAATAGAGGAGAGCAATGAATTGTTTCTAGAACCATGGGAGAAGAGAGGTCAGATTATACTTGACAATCATACAAACCATTTTCAACAATCTTAAGATGTTTCTTGACAGAAAGCCCCTATCTATTTTAGCACTCATATTTTCACAGCTAGATGGCACAGTATATAGACCACAGGACTTGGAGTTAGGAAGAATCATCTTCATGAGTTCAAATCTGACCTCAGATATTTACTAGCTTGTTGTGTCCCTGAACAACTCATTCTCTGCCTCAGTTTCTCATCTACAAAATGAAGTGGAGAAAAAAAATGACGAACCATTCTAATATCTTGTGAAGAGAACCTCAAATGTCACAAAGAGTTAAATACAACAAACAACTGAACAATAATAAATTATTTCAGTGATGTTTCATTATTGTAAAACACAAAACACAACAGCCACTAAAGAATCAAAATTGGGGGTGCTTTAAACACCCATAGAGAACAATGTTTGCCAAACCTAAATAAAAAGGGGCATAGAGACATCAATTGCTTGAGTGCAGAAATGGTTTCATCCAGAATGATTTTACTATACTTATGTATTACACTCTCATATAATAACTGATCAATATTAATTTAGAAGTATTATTGTCCTATATATAAGGCATAAAATTGTAATTGAGCCAATCAGGTATAGACTTACATCAAGTGTTTTTATATTTTAAGGACCTTTGATTTAGATAGCAGAGAGGAGAAAGTAATATATATATATATTTTTGAAAACAAAGTCACTTTATTATAAAATTTTGACAGTATATCTGCATGAGTAATTTTTTTATAACATTATCCCTTGTAATCATTTTTCCAAATTATCCCCTCCCTCCCTCTACTCCCTCCCCTTGATGACAGGCAATCCCATACATTTTACATGTGTTACAATATAACCTAGATACAATATATGTGTGTAAACCCAATTTTCTTGTTGCACATTAAGTATTAGATTCCGAAGATATAAGTAACCTGGATAGATAGACAGGAGTGCTAACAATTTACATTCACTTCCCAGTGTTCCTTCTCTGGGTGTAGTTGTTTCTGTCCATCATTGATCAACTGGAAGTGAGTTGGATCTTCTTTATGTTGAAGATATCCACTTCCATCAGAATACATCTTCATATAGCATTGAAGTGTACAGCGATCTTCTGGTTCTATTCATTTCACTCAGCATTGTTGATGTAAGTCAGAAAGTAATGTATTTGAAGTATAACTATAAAATAATGTGATATTGCTTTTAAAAAGAATGAATATTTTAGGACTCATTTAAACAAAATGGTCTTTTCAAATTGTCCTTTGGGGAAGTCATGTACGTATTCTAATTTTTTTAATCTGTCTTTTAACAAATATGCCAAAACTTCGATTCTGCATGAATGTTTTATTATAATTAAATAAAATTGTTTGTTTCAATATTAGCATTTTAAAGGGCAACATCATTAAAATAATCACTTTTTAAAGATGTATGCACTATTGCAATAATCCTACTATTATTAAAATATTTTTGGGATTGCTTTTTGAGCCTATAGTTCTTTCTTTTTAATATCCTCAATGATATCTCTTTATCCTTTGAGGACAGATTTGACTTTAGTTAATAAATAAGTTATAGAAAGGTGAATCTTTAGCTGAGTTAGTAATCAAACTGAGCAAAATCACTTTGAGTGAAAAACTGGTTGTGACTGATAAATGGTTTTCTTGTATTACTCATGAATTAGCTCTAAAGACAATTCCAAAAAAGAGAACCTTGGCAGTATCTTTGGAATGTGTACATGGCTTCTCTAGGGGATAAGTTGATCCAACAGTGTTCATTTAAATGAGTTCTGGAGTATTTATTCCTTTTAAAAAAATACTCTCATTATTTTGTGGTCATACTTTAAATATATTATTCTGCTTTCCATTGTCCATTTGTTTAAATTTTATATTATTAAAATATAAAAACAGTTACTACCAGTCTATACTTGCTTGGCTCAACCCTGATTGAATTCTGTGATGTCATCCGTTATACTTGAATTTAATTCACAGGCTGAGTGGAACTCATTGAGGGACCTAATTTGCTTTCCTTTCTCTAATCCTGATAATTTCATAACGACTTCTGCCATATTATATAAAATTTTCAACTCTAAGTCATAACCTTAGTATCCTTACTTTTCTCTTTTTCCTTTTCCTTTTTTCCCCAACTGTAAAACATCTACTAGAGCTAGAAAAGACTGGGAAATCATCTATTTAAATCCATTTATTAGAATATTATAAAAAGTTAGTTATTATTTTTATTATTGGAACTAAGAAAACTGATACCCATAAAGGGTCTTATTCAAGTGACTGTGCCTAGGCTTCAAAGCTAGTTACTGTCTGACACAGGACCTGAATTTGAGTTATCTAATGATATTTCTTCTATACTGTTTTCTCTTTCCGTCCTTCCTTCCTTCCTTCCTTCCTTCCTTCCTTCCTTCCTTCTTTCCTTTTTTCCTTTCTCCTTTCTGTGTTTTTGCACAATAGATTTGAAAATGTTTAACTAGTCTTCTGTGTAGTTCATTATTGTAGTTCATTACTGGGATTCTAGTGTAAATTTATTGATTTATGATTTAAACAGCAAACAGATTTGTCTTTGTTCTACTCCATTAAAAAGCTTCCCCCTAACTTTCCAGCCTTATTTCACTCTATTTCCTCTTCAAAGGTGTTTTGACTATTCCCTGGTATTATGCTGACCTCTTCCACTTCAGTGAATTCTCACAGACTATCTCCCTAGAGCTGGAGCACATTATCTTTTTATCTTTACTTGTTAAAATCCTCTCTTCTCAGATATATCTATGTGGAAGTCAATCCATCTTCCTCTATATTTCTCAAAATCTCTCCATTGCTCACATTCTACTTGGTATTATATTGATTTATATACTTGCATTATTCTTGCCCCCACATCTTCAATATTAAATATTTGGCTTTTTGAAAGATAGAATTTTAAAATTTTTGTCACTAATATATAACTCAATGACTTTAACATAATAGTTATTCAGTAGCTGCTGTATTGTTAAGAAACTATAATCCAGAACAGGAAAGGGAGTTGTCAGGTCACAGATTCTTATTAATGGGACTAGTGCTGGAATCCAGATTTTCAGACTCAAAGACTACAACACAATACAGTCTTTAAATGGTTTAAATATAATTCACAAGCTTCCATTCCAAAAGAAATAATATATTTTAGCTTCCAACTTTTTATACTACAAACTCTGTAAGGATAAGGATCTTGTTGTACCCATATTTTGTATCTCACCCACACCAAATATCTAACATGATGGCCTGTGATAAACACTTGAAAATTATTTGTTGAATGAATGTATGGATGGAGGTTTGTTGAAGTAGTCAACCAGGTTACTGAGAGTGCTAGGTGACATGATAGAGTAATTGGCTTGGATTCAGGAAGACCTGAATCAAATTTAGCTTCATAGACTTACTGGTTGTATGATTCTGGGCAACATTCAACTTGTTTGCCTCAGTTTTCTCAACTGTAAAATGAAGATAATAAAGGTTCCTACCTCGAAGATTATTTAAGGATTAAATGAGTTAATATTTATTCAGTGTTTAGCACAATGTCTGGCACATGATAAGCTCCTAATAAATGCTTATTCCTTTCCCTTCACTTTCATCTGGCTAATACAGAATTTTTTTAAGTTTTACAGAATGTTTTCCGGGCATGCTTGGTGGCAACATATATTTAAAATGAGGTCTGTTAAGTTATCTCACAATCAATCAGCAAAACATTCCAAGAAAAACTGATAACTCCATTGACTAATAGTGAGGGTTTTACTACCTTTTTTTTTTTTTTTTTTTTTCTTTGCTGAGGTAATTGGGGTTAAGTGATTTGCCCAGGGTCACAAAGCTTGGAAGCATTAAGTGTCTGAGATCAGATTTGAACTCAGGTCCTCCTGACTTCAGGGCTGGTACTCTATCCACTTACTGCCCCATTTACTACTATTTCTACCAGTTTCTACTGTTTTCTTTAATTACTTGAAAATGGGAGGAAGATTTTTACTTGGAAGATATTAATTAATTATATAAATTGTAATGTGAGGATATAGGATAAGATTATAGAACATCTCATATATCCTATTATCTAAGAGAGATTTCATTCAATAAGGTAGGTGACATATACACACTATAAACATATACAGATGCCTTCATTCCAAAAAAATGTCAAAAAGAAATGTTATGTATGTGATGTCAATAATTTTTATTCCCTTATTATTAGCACTGCTGTAGGATTCTGTTTATCCTAAAAGCTTCATCTGTATGCAACATCAAAAATAATGTAATAAGTAAAGGAATTGTTATGATGCTGACTCCTATTTTGTTTTTAAGAATTAAAAAATTCACTTTCCTCAGTTTTTGATAGAAATAAAAGGAAATGGATTTTAGTCAATCAATGTTTGTCCTACTGCAGCCTGCAAAGTTTATTTGTATAGAAAAATTATTTGTCTGGTGCTATTTTTGTTTTGTTCAGGTTTGAATGACTCAAATAGGGATTTATATATAGGAGACACCGAAATACCCAATGTTTCCTTTTCAATAAACTTCTATGTTATTTGTAAACAGCCTACAGCTTTCCAACTTTGAAGATCTTTCTATATTTCCTACATGTATTTTATTACTTTCAAAATTCAGTGTTTCAAAACATCACTAATCATATTAAGAACAGTTTTTTTTTTAGTTTAGTTTATTATTATTTGGAGGGAAGGGAATTTTATAAACTTATTGTGCAGAGTAGTCACTAATTGTTTTTCTTTTGAAAATATACTAGAAGATCTGTTAATTATAACTTTAGTGTCTTTTGAGAATTATCAGGGGAACCAATTGTTAAAATGTATGTCACTGTTGAATCATTTTAGTCATATGTGACCCCATTTGGGGTTTTCTTGACAGATATTCCACTGTTTTCTATTTCCTCCTCCAGTTTATTTTATAGATAGGAAACTGAGGCAAATAAGATTAAGTGTGACTTGCCTACTTTGGGCCTCTTTAGTTCACTGAGTGTCAGAGAAATGAATCATAATTAGCTGAATACTTCTAAATTTGAAAAAAAAAAATCCTTGGTTGCTCAATAAGGAAAGCAAATGACTTCTACAAACCTTTGAAATGTATTCTTTTCTAATTATCTTTTCTCACCCAGCTGTCCAACTCCTGGATGTGATGGAAGTGGTCATGTAACAGGAAATTATGCATCACACCGCAGGTATTTACTAACAGGAAATAGCAATATAATTGATAGTATTCAATATCCTTCATCTTCTGTTCTCCCTACTGTACACACTCTTATTGATATTAGCAAGATACTACTCAGGACAGAAGTAGGAGTCAATGAACTTTCTCAGCTGTGTATGTATGTGGGTGTGTTAATCCTAAATATTTTGTAGGTACAGGCTTTGTAAACTACCAAACTTCATTTAAAACATTTTCTGTCTTTATGAGCCAGGTTATAATCTAGTTGAGTATTTGATCTTCTTATATCTTTCTCTATTGTGTTAATTTTAAAGGATTTAAATAGAATCATAGAAGACAAAGGAATTTACATATCAGCAAATAGGCTACATTACCCACTAAATAACCTATCAAGACCAAAAAACTATATTTTGTCTTTCCATGCAACTCAATACAGATATAGATCTTTGGGTAGACAGATGGAAAATATTAAAACCTGCAAACAGAGAAGCATTATGATGGACAGAGAAGAATATAGTTACAGGCTTTTAGAGCCTAGAGGGGATTATTTAATTCAACCTTCTCTTTTAATAGCAGGGTGATCTGAAGTCCAAAGAGATTAACTGATTTGCCCTAGATCACATAACTAGTTAATGGCAAAGCTCAGACAAGAAACTAGGTCTCCTAACTCCCAGCTAAGCATAATTTCCATTACATTTATAAGAGAAAAATGTATTATATATTTCATATCTAAAAAGTACAATATTTGAGTAAATTTTTACCATTATCAGATTTAGTGAATTCACAAAATGTGTCTCTTTTTTAGTGTATCTGGATGCCCTTTGGCTGATAAGACTCTAAAATCCCTTATGGCTGCCAACTCTCAGGAGCTTAAGTAAGTATAGTTTGAAAATTAATAGTTGTAATATAAATGAAGAGAAACAAAATTTTTCTTAAAAAAAGAAAAAACAAACCAAATATGACCAAACAGCTTCAAATGAGAGATAATCCCTTCTTTTCAGAGGTGAGAGATTATAGATGTGAAAAATGACATTTAATGATCTATTTGTCGATGTGTATTTAGTTTTGCTGAACTATTGTTTTCCAATTGTTTTTATTCTTTTTTATAAGGAATGGCTCTCTAAGAGAAAGTTTGAGAGAAAGTATAGATATATATTGTTGTTGAAGGACTCAAGTAAGGTATAGGTAAAATTCTTTGTAGTTCTTAAAGAGCTATATGTTAATCTCATATGGCAAATCTTCCATACCATCTTATCCTGTGTATTTCTTTTTCAAGTCTTTCTGTAAAGGCTTATAGATAGAATACATAATGCTACTATAGGATTCTACTCATACAACTTTTATATATTACTTCTATTTGTTGACTGACCAAGCTCTTTGTTTGATCATACATACTTTTCACAATGTCTTTAAGACCATTTCTTGTTCAGAAACTATCACTGCCAATATGGAATAAGCTACTTACACTTACATCTTATTTTCTAAAGTTAATTTCATAGACATTTTTCTTTAAAAATCCTTTGTAAGAATATATTTTGGTGACAGTTAAACATACTTAACAAAAATAAGCTTCTAATACCAGAAAGATGATTTACTAGACAGTTATCATTTCTATTATATGGTAAACACAGAAAATTTTTATTACATTGGTTTCTTAAAATTACTTTATCTGCTGTTATTTTTCTAAAGTGAAATCTATAGCAACTCTAAAAATGATATAATAAGAAAAGTAAGGGGAAAATGCCACAATACTTTACTCCATCATCCTAAGCCTCATAACAATAGTAACAATAAAAGCCCAATTATTGCTACTTATTGCTACTAGTTTTTTTTTTCAAAAAGTAAACTCAAACAATACATTTAAATTAAATTATATATATATGTATAAATACATATATAGAAAGAGAATATAGAATATACTATGTAGTGCATATATTATGTATATGTGTATATAGATTTTAAAATCACAAATCATATGATAGTTTTACTTATTTGCTTTATAAACAAGTCCAAATTCATATGTAATTTTGGCCATGTTATTTAATTTTTTTCAAAGAGGACCCTAAAGCAAGGTTATTTGGCACAGGTGTTCCTATAATTACAACATGCTAGTAAACCACTATTTTAGTAAAATCATAACAAAAGAAAACTAGCATTAGTAGCCTTTTTAGGTGAAATAGAATATAAATAACCAAAAATGTTGGATCAGGAGAAGTTACAGGTTTTCTAGAATGATTAGACTTTGATTGCCTCACTATTGCTTGGATATTATATCCTCCACAGAAAATTATCCTCTTCCTTTTCTAGAGAGGAAAATAGAAAAATTCTGCTTTGAAAAATATTTGATGTTGGCATCAAATATGATAAATATTCCTGTGAAAATATAAAATCTTAGATATTAAATGAAAGGAGGGTGGACTCATTGCTTTTTGTATTGTATTGGAGTCTTACTATTTCCCCTGTGTGCATCACCATATTTGAAACAGAAAAATAACATTACATTGTAGGGAGGGAAAGCAAAAATAGCAGAACATCCCTGTTCATTGGACAAAATGGGAAGAGGATGATATTAGGATGAGAGTTCAGATAGGAAAGATCAGGTAGGGAAAGGGAATGAAGGAAAAAGACAGAGAAGAAAGAGATTCTAAGTAAATGATTTCACTAACTTCTGTATTTGGATATTTTGATGAGGGTGGTGTGCCAGAGATCTTTTCCTAACTCTCCTCAAACACATGGAAATGATTGAATCCTTCCAATGGTTATTGTTGTATATTCCAGAACTGCCACTTAACTAGAGCCAAGAAATGTATTTATCCAACTTTATTTTTAATCATATTAATGTACAAAGTTTCATGAGATTTCATTAGAGCCTTTAAAATAATTAATGTACTATATAGTACAGCCTTAGAAAATGAATGATGCACAAAACAAATTTTGAAAGATTTGTTGCTTCAAGAATAAAAACTCATGTATATGGATATTATTCAGAAGCATAGATGAAATGATAGCAGCTTCATTTCCTTAGAACTTTACCTTATTTGTAAATCAGAGTGTGCCCTATGAAGCAAAAAGTACAAGTATAATTATTCATATTTATTTTACAGATCAGAAAACCAAGCCTTTGTTTTTATCACACAGTTAATAGCTAAAGAAGGTTAGGTTGATTGAAATCTTGGGACTTTGATTTCAGTGTACTTTCTACTACCTGCACCATTTCTTGAAGATTTGTATGTTTTTTAATAAAAATAGCTATAAGTACTATAAGTAGCTGCCAGTAACTTGCTATCTCAACTCACAGAAATTTATTATTTTGAAGTATGCATCATAAAGAATAAAATTTAATAAAGAATTAATTTTACTTAAAAAACAAGAGTTTTATTGATCCTTAAGTTGAAAATTTATTCATTTACACTAGTTCTATCTTAATAAAATATTTTTCCTCTCTATATATTCCAGGTGCCCAACCCCTGGTTGTGATGGTTCAGGACATGTTACTGGAAATTATGCTTCCCATAGAAGGTAGCGTTGATTCTTTTGAGGAGAGAGGAAAGTCACATCATCCACCAAAAAATAAAATGAGTAAAATTATTATTTTGTTTTGTTTTGTTTTTCCTCCTGGCTATGTCTTTCAGTTTGTCTGGCTGCCCCCGTGCTAGGAAAGGTGGTGTCAAAGTAACTCCTACCAAGGAAGATAAAGAAGATCCTGAACTTAAGTAAGTACAATGATTAACATCAAAAGAACATTTTGTGAATGCTCTTACTTACAATTTGTCCCTTTAAATTGACAACATTTATGAGAAAATGACAAAAAAAGAGTCTACTTTCAGTTGGTATGTAGTTGAAGAATATGTAAAATCTTGTGGGAATTTTTTAAATCAAGTTTTATTGAAATATAAGAATCTTTGAAATTAATGTAGTGCTAAATTCATTTTTAAAAACTTGTTTTGAGAAAAATCATGTTATGCCAACAATTTTTACAAAGTTCTTTAAAATAAGGAAAATAATAGATTTGGGATTGTGTTTTTTTTAAAAGGCAACATTGTAGAATTATCTATAAATATCACAGCACTTTACTGTGGAATTAGATTTTGACAAAAAGGAAATTACAAATCTAATTTCATCTTCTTAAAAGATGCCAAAATGGTGGACTTTAAAGGTGATGTATATGTTTGAATTAAAACTGTATACAACACTGCATTAATTCCAACTGCATGATTGCATAATTTTCAATAATAATATGTCATCAAAACAGAAGAGACTTCCAAAGGAAAAGTCAATAGAAAAAAGGGGTCACTGAGTTTCCATCAAAGAGGTTTATACAGAAGCATCTTCCCTTGAAATATAATCTTTGCATCATCTATCTTACTCATTTTGTACCATGTACCCATGTTTCATTTTTCTCTCTTCTTGTTCCTATTCTGAATTTGTTTCTCAATTTTGCATTCTTCTTTATTCCATTAATTTGTAACCACCTTGTAACATTAAGATTCCCTTTATGTACTGTTTTCCTCAGTTTGCAGTATGGGAGAAACAGGCTAACTCAGGGTTTTGTAATGTTTTCCCAGTTCTTATAGCATTTCATAATTCCAAACATTGGAAGAAAATACTATTAATCACATTCCCTGGACTTGTACATTCCTTTAAATTAAATGACAATAAAGTCAAAAATAAAGGACCAAATTCTAGGATTCAGTAGTGTGAAAAGCTGGGACAAAAGCCCCAAGTCAATGGAAGAGTACAAGGTTTTCTCCACCATTTGAAATTGTTGCAAAACATGAAGAGAAAGCATGCTGTAGTGGAAAGAGATAAGATGAAATCAGAAGACCTGGGCATGATCCTTATTAGTTTTATAAACAAGCAAGTGACTCCACCTTTCTGGGCTGCATCATCCTTATCTGTAAAATACAAATAATTGTCTTACTTAACTTCTAGAGTTTTTTGCAAAGCATTTTGCAAATTTGAAAATATGAGTTATTTGATTAAAATAACATAGTTTTGGATATCTCTGAAGCCTTTAGAGTAAATTAGAGCAATGATGTAGTCAGTATTTATATAGCACTTTAAGGTTTACAAAATTATGTGTATATATATATAGAGAGAGAGAGAGAGAAAGAGACTTATAAAATCACATGATCATAACAACTCCAGAAAACAGGTGCTATTATTATCTCCATTTTATACATAAGGAAACACATGCACAATTTGAATAATTTACCTTGGGTCATATAATTGGTAAGGATGAGGGTAGATTTCTTTTTTCTTTTTTTTTATTTATAATTTTTTTCACAGTATATATGCATGAGTAATTTTTTTAATAATATTATCCCTTGTATTCATTTTTCCAAATTATCCCCTCCCTCCCTCTACTCCCTCCCTTTGATGACAGGCAATCCCATACATTTTACATATGTTACAATATGATCTAGATACAATATATGTGGGTAAATACCATTTTCTTGTTGCACATTAAGTATTAGATTCCGAAGATATAAGTAACCTGGGTAGATAGACAGTAGTGCTAACAATTTACATTCACTTCCCAGTGTTCCTTCTCTGGGTGTAGTTATTTCTGTCCATCATTGATCAACTGGAAGTGAGTTGGATCTTCTTTATGTTGAAGATTTCCACTTCCATCAGAATACATCTTCATACAACATTGAAGTGTACAGCGATCTTCTGGTTCTATTCATTTCACTCAGCATCAGTTGATGTAAGTCTCTCCAAGCCTCTCAGTATTCCTCCTGCTGGTCATTTCTTACAGAGCAATAATATTCCATAACCTTCATATACCATAATTTACCCAACCATTCTCCAATTGATGGACATCCATTCTTCTTGATGAGGGTAGATTTCAACAAAAGTCTTCCTGATTCTAGGTTCTATGCTCTCCATGGTACCACCTAACAACATGATGTGCAATTCATCTGCCTAAGACAAATTAAAGTAGAAAGCATATAAAATTCTAAGTGCATTTATGGAAAAAGTTAACTTTATAAAACAAGTAAATATTACACTCTTGCATTTACTTTTGTTGAGCAGTTGCACAGTAGCGTTATTTATTCTCTAGAACCCACTGATATGGAGCAATTATCATTTTACAGAAAATTAAACCAAAATGGAAAAGTATAGAGTCCTTCGCTACCACATAGCCAAATACAGATGTATTTGGACTTGGGACTCAGTAATCTCTAATTTCTGGAAAACAAATATGTCCTTTCATTGCTCTTTTTTGGGGGGGAGGAGGAGGAAGAGAGGCAATCAGAGCTAAGCAACTTCCCTAGGATCACACAGCTACTAAGTGTCAAGTGTTTGAGACTGGATTTGAATTCAAGTCCTCCTGACTCCAGGACTGTATCCACTACATCACCATCACCATTTTTTTTAAGTAGAGATTCTTTTTTTTTTTTAATTAAAGCTTTTTATTTTCAAAACATATGCATAGATAATTTTTCAACATTGACTCTTGCAAAATCTTGTGTTCTAAATTTTGACCCCCCTTTCCAACATCCCCTCTCCCAGATAGTAAACAATTCAATGTATTGTTAAACCATGTTAAAAATATATGTTAATATATTGTATTTAATTTATACTTTAACATATTTAATATGTATTGGTCAACCTGCCATCTGTGTGGGGGGGAAGGAAGGGAAAAATTAGAACAAAAGGTTTGGCAATTGTCAGTGTTGTAAAATTACCCATACATGTATCTGGTAAATAAAAACTATTAAAATATAAATATAAATGTATATATTTGTTAAATCAAATATATATGTGTGTATATATATATACATATATATACACACACAGTTATCTTGCTAAACAAGAAAAATCAGATAAAAAAAGAAAAATGATAAAGAAAACAAAACGCAAGCAAACGACAACAACAAAAAAAAAAAAGTGAAAATATTATGTTGTGATCCACACTCAGTTCACCCAGTTCTCTCTCTTGAGTACAGATGGCTTTCTTCATCACAAGATCATTGGAACTAGCCTCAATTATCTCATTGTTGAAAAGAACCATGTCCATCAGATTTGATCATCATATAATCTTATTACTGTGTACAGTGATCTCCTGATTCTGTTCATTTCACCTAGTATCAGTTCATATAAGTCTCTCCAGGCCTCTCTGACATCATCCTGCTGATTGTTTCTTATAGAATGACAATATTCCATAACATTCATATACCATAACTTATTCAGTCATTCTCCAACTAATGGGCATCTACTCAGCTTCCAGTTTCTTGCTACAATAAAAAGGGCTGCCACAAACATTTTTGCACATGTGAGTCCCTGTCCCTCTTTTATAATCTCTTTGGACATTATCACTCTTTAAAAAAAAATTCTATTGATATTAAGGAAAAAGCATTTTTCTCAACCAGAAAAAAATTTCATTTTAAGATGTTACTCAAAAGCAAGGAGAGCAGAGAACTAGTATTGATTCTCATTATTTGTGTAACTGTAGGCAAAGCCTTTGACCTTTTTGGACTTCAGTTTCCTCTTCTATAAAATAGTATAGTATATACTAGTATATAGTAATATATGATCCATTCTTACTCTGATATCCTATAAATCTATTAGATGATGTGGTCTTACTACTGTCCTTTAAGCCTTTTCCAATCCCTTAGCAAGAATTATCTTTGTTGCATTTTTCCAGATGTCCTGTATTGGGATGTGATGGTCAAGGTCACATATCAGGTAAATACACTTCCCATCGTACTGCTTCTGGTTGTCCTCTGGCTGCCAAAAGACAGAAGGAAAACCCTCTTAATGGGTCCTCGTTATCCTGGAAATTGAACAAACAAGAACTACCACATTGTCCCCTGCCAGGCTGCAATGGACTGGGCCATGTAAATAATGTTTTTGTCACCCATAGAAGGTAACTATCTTTTGTTTTTTTGTCATTGTTGCTTTTGTTGTTACTGAGCTACAACTATACTGTTTACAGAATAAGTATAGTATGATCTTCAAAGGGAATTAAAAGTTAGAGGCAAAGCAGTAGTTAATTTTTATCCAGTGTTTGCCACAGCATTAATTTGCTATTCATACCTGGAACATTATAAGTGCTTAATAAATGCCTGTTGGCTGAATTGGTCAGGAATTTAAATCTTGGCCAGGAAATGATCTCAAAATATGAAATGCATTATTGCTATTTTTGAAGCTTTTTTGTGAAATGCGTAATTACTATTTTTGAAGGTTTTTTTCACATTTTATTATTTACCACATATTTTCTATTATCTACTATCGACATTTTGACTTTCCTGTTTTAAAATTATGTTGATGTTTTGTATGTATATCTTTACTTGCATTAATCAAATGGAATGACGAACAACTTCTCTAGAATGTTCATGTAACTGCAAAATTTAATTTTATATATGTTTTTCTCTCTGTCAATACTGTGAGCTAGCCAGATCACTGGCAAACACTATTATTTGTTTTTCCATTGTTATGATAATGAAGCTTAATAGTCTAACCCTTACTGAAAATGGCATAAGTATTATAGATCATTATCAGGATGAGATACAAGCAAAAAGATCTTCCTTAACTACAAATTTACATGAATTATATGTCTTTTCCTGAGTACTATGTGAACATTTTAGTATTAAACATTTATTGAGCATCTGATATGTGCCAAGCATTGTGCTAAATGATGGGGATATAAAAAGAGACAAAAGACAGTTTACAGTTCTCAATGAGTTTATAATCCAATGGAGGAGACATAAAATAAATATATATAAAACAAGTTTCATAAAAGATAAATAAGAAATAATTAACAGAGGGAAGTTAAGAGAAGATGGGGAAGGCCCCCTATAAAAATATTATTTTTCTAATTCCTTGATGCCACGGAAATGCACTTCTGAGGAACATATAATTCCATCATTTTGCTCAGGGGTCAGAAACACAAGACTGACCAGGTGATATAATGGACATAGTAAGTAGTAGACTTGAAATTAGGAAGACATTAGACATTAATTGTGTGAACCTCTCTGTGTCTACATGTTCTCAGCTATAAAATGAAGATAATATAACCACTACCTAATAAGATTATTGTGAGAATTAAAATTATATACTATAAATAAAATGTTTTGTACATATTAAAGCACAACACAAATGTTAGCCATTATTATTACTGTTGTTTTATTATTGTTATTATAAATCCAATTGTCCAGTATTGCCACTTTTAGTGATACTGAAAAGGGCTTTGATTGAGTAAGTGATCAAAAAAAAAAATCTTTAGTGAAAAATTGAGGTAAGATGTCATATTTAGTAGCATTATACAATTTTAGCAAAGCTTTGCCCTTTTAGGTATTTATTTCAACTCTAAAACTAAAATGTCAGAAAATGAATCCCTTGTTGATTCAAAGTGAAAGCACTGAAACCTATTTATGGGGACTTATAGTACTACTTAATTCTAAAAATTAAAACTTTTGGCTGGAGATTTTTCAAATGCTAATTAAGTGCTTAATACCATATATGTTTTTTGTTTTATGTTAAATCTGAATCAGCACTCTATCCATAGAAGCAACATTCCACAGCCAAATGTGCTCAATGATATAGTCTTGAAAACTTGACTTCCCAAGATTTGAATTTATAAATATGTTGCATATATATATATATATATATATATATATGTATATATATACATATATATATATATTTACTATACAGACAAAAACAGATTTATAGGCTTCTTTCAATATAATCTCATACTTCACTACCTTCTATATAACAAATTTCCTTGAAACTTCCTACCAAACAGATCCTCTGTAAAGGCCTTCCTTTAGAAGTGTAAAATATTTTTTGTAAATCCATTGCTATTTTGGAAGTTAATATGGAAAAGACACACAATACCAAATAGAAGAGATAAAGCTAGGAATTTTCTTTTTCACAGAAATGAACTCAATTCTAAAGTTGTTCTAAAGGCTTTTTATACTGCATTGACTCTTTCAGTTCACTATTATATATCCGAAAAATAGCAATAAGATAGATTTTACAGCAATAAAAATATACCAAATATGGAAGCATTTAAAGAAAACACATTGATTTGAGATTAGTGATTCCCTCTACAAAAAGATTGACCCTACTATTAAGTGGATTTAAATAACTCATTTACTTAATCCAATTAAATCTAATTCCATTTAAAGGAAAATATAGTCACCTTTTCAAAACTCATTCTTTGAATAAAACAAGATAAATTTCTGCTAAAGATGCATAGATAATTTAAAGGTATAATAAAAGATAATCAGTATAGTTATAGTAGAAACCTTGAGAACTGGATGAATATTGTCCAAAAGTCCACTTTATTATTTTTTTTTTTACAATTTTCTAATACTGAAGTATCCAAAATAAAACAAAAAAAAAAAAAAGTGCTCTCTAATTAAAATTGGCTGAATAATCAAAGATCATCTTGTACAATAGCCTCTTTATTTGTATTACTACTGATGTGTCCAAAAAAGATCAAAATCAGTTGAATTCCAACTGGGAGGAATGTCACTTCTGTATAATTTAGATTATCCTAGAATTTTCTTGAAATATAATTTCCCAGCATTTTGCATTTCATGGTAGTTTTCAGCCTTAAGTAGGTTAAATTATAACTGAAATCCTATCAAAATGTGAGTTCCAATTCTTCTTCATGTGTTTAAGTTTCTAATTTACCTTCTTAAAAATTCATTTACATAACTATAAGTAAATCATAAAACATTATAAATTATAAAAACATTGGGAATTACAAATTATAAAATTAATATATGTATCTAACCAAATATTTATATGACACCAGGTTCATAAATAACCAAGTTTCATTTAATTGTGTCCATTAGAGCTTTTAAAACAAAATTGATAAAATTAACCAGGAATTGAAGACCATTTAATTATAATTTTGCAAACTAAGGCAATTAAATTAGACGTTTCATAAACATAGCTCTTTTCTAATAAGCAGAATATCAAGAGAATGATGGCAATATACACAAAGTTCTAGAGTGAGTCCCAGTTTTTTATGAAATTAAATGTTAAATCAAACCTCCAATGTGATATTTTGTTTTGTTTTATATAATGTTTGCATTTGAGTGATTATAAAGAAAAGTGAAACTAGTATTTGTATCAGACACATTTGTATCAGAACTATCAGATACAATCGAGTTGACAGAATTCATTCATAATAAATATTGTATCTATAACTGACATAGAAAGTCAACTGACTGCTGTCAGATTATGCTTTCTATGTATATGTAAAACTTTTTACTTCTTAACAAAAGAAATGAAACCATAGGCATGAATCAGTGTCAGCTCTTTTTACTGGACTGGCATTCATATATTTTTTAAAATTTGGAAATGTTTTGAAAATTTATGAATTTTCCCCCATAGTTTTTGTAGAAATTGAATTATAACAAAACTGAGCACAGCAGTAGGGGCAGAATGTCATTATCTTATATCCCGAGACATAAGAACATTAGAATACAGCCAAATAAAATTGCTCCATTTTCAAACACTGGCTTAATCTTCTACTTTTCACAGCTTGTCTGGATGTCCTCTAAATGCACAAGCCATAAAAAAGGGCAAGATCTCAGAAGAATTAATGACTATCAAACTTAAAGCAAGTGGTGGTAAGATAATCTTGGCATCTTTTCTTGGTATCTCTTGTCCAAACAGGCTGTTTGGATTGAATGAAAAGTATAGTAATCGCCTTCATAAAGTAAATTTGCCATAATTTAAATTCAAAATGATAAATACATAAACAGAAGCATCTTTGTCTTTGTGTATATTCATCCCTAGGGGCCACAGTTATAGAAAGAAATCACTATTTGACACTAAGGGAAATGGGCAGAAGCAAGAAAATACACAGTATTTTCTCCCCTCAGGCTTTAAGTTGTTCATTTTTTCATGGTAATTCTAGATGAGTTTCAGGTTAGCTAAACCATATGTCTATTTTCCCATTGTTGGTCTCCTATCATATTTAAGGATAACTTTCTGGAGAATTTTCATCTGTCACTGATTCCTGAGTATTTTGATAGCAAAGGGATATAAATGTTAAGTCAAGCACGTTTTATTTCCACAGATCTTTCTCCTGAAATATTTAAGAAACACTAGCAAAGTACTTTTTTTCTTTAGAGATTTTGATTATTTTGTTGCTCTATGAATGGTATAAAGCAGGAAATTACTCTTTGAAATGTTCTGTTACTTTATTTCCCTAGGAAGTATCACTTACTCTTACTACTCTGGGTGTGTGACTTTAAAAAAAAAAAAAAAAAAAAAAGAAAGAAAAAAAGTGGGGTGAGATAGAGTATCCAAGAAAAAAAAGTACTTGAGGGGAATAAAGTGCTTATATCCCATGGTTTCCTTTTCAGAAGCTTTAATTCACCCTATTTGAGACTTTAACAAAAGCACAGCGAAAGTACTATCTTGGGAGACTTATTTGCCACTTGATATGTGCTCATGATAATCTTATTGAAAGAGTTTGTATTAGCCATGTAGAGCAAAGAATAGATGCTTTTGATGCTTAGTGTAGGCTCTGTTCTCTCGAATGTCAGGATGCTGAAAAAACTAAATAAATAACACTCTCAAAGATATAACAAGTTTGTATTCAGTCATGCTGGCTACTCTTCACATCCTATCCTCACATTCTCTTTTTCTGAGTACTTAATATTTATATTTTTAATTTTAATTCAATGTGTACTTAATATTAGTTGATATAAGTATATTATTTGCTTTTATGGAATTTTTTCCAGTTTAGCAAAAGGAGAATATTAATTAAATTCTGAGAGACTGCTAAGGCATGTTAACTTTTTTTCCCCTTCAAGTTAACTAATAGTCAATTTTCATTAATGTATTTTCCCAAAATA
Source organism: Sminthopsis crassicaudata (assembly GCF_048593235.1). Classification (NCBI taxonomy): domain Eukaryota; kingdom Metazoa; phylum Chordata; class Mammalia; order Dasyuromorphia; family Dasyuridae; genus Sminthopsis; species Sminthopsis crassicaudata. The sequence continues at coordinate 257,640,729 of NC_133617.1, read as the reverse complement.
TAAAAAAATGTAGATGTAAATTTAAAAGTGTCAACTAAACGCACACATGACTTAGATCAGAAATATAAAAATGTTACATTGAGCATATTAGTAACCCTGTATTGAATGAAAAAAGTCTAATACCACCTCCATGAATGCCTTGAAGAACTAAATTAATAAACAGTCATTCTGAAGCACAAGAATGTCCAGGATCTTCCTATTACCTTTAGGAAAAAACTAGAAACTCTTTGTTTCAAGTTAAAATATTTCACAATATGATTCTAGCCTATATTTCTAGGCTTATTACATATTACTTTTTCCAAACACTCTGTGAACCAGCCCAAGTAACTTGTTAACTCTTCTCTATCCAATATTCCATAATTTTGCCTCAACTGTCCTCCCATGTCTGGAATGCACTTTTCCCTCACTTCCATCTCTTAGCATCCCTATCTTCCTTCAGGAACCAGTTTAAGTGTCACCTCTTATATGATACTTCCCCTTCAAGAAAATTATCAATAAAAATTATGGGGTTTATTTATTTATTTATTTATTTATTTATTTATTTATTTATTTTTTTTTTTTGGTGAGGCAATTAGGATTAAGTGACTTGCTCAGGGTCATATAGCTAGTAAGCATTAAATGTCTGAGGCCAGATTTAGACTCAAGGGTTTTTTTTTTTGTTTGTTTGTTTTTTGTTTTGTTTTTTTGAATCCAGACCTGGTATGCTATTCACTGTGCCATCTAGCTTCCCCAAGAAAATTATCTTGTAATCACTTTACACCCAATTTATATTTTCTTCTCTTTGTTCATGCACTTTCTCTCCAGTAAAATGTACATTTCTTGAAGGCCGAAGCTGTTTCGTTCTTGTCTTTTCATTCCCTAGTACCTAATATCATACCAGTTATATTGCAAGCATTTAATAAATGCTCATTGAATATTGGAAATATAGCACTTAATTTCACTCACCAGTAGACCTTGATTGTTAGTATCCAGCAAGTTATTCAATTTCATTGTGCTTCAGTATCCTCATTTTGAAATGAAAACTATTATTTCCTATGCCCCATCTGGCATAGTTATTATGAATATTATCATTGCTCAGTTGTTTCATTCATGTCCAATTCTTCATGATCCCATTTGGGGTTCTGTTACCAAAAATACTGAATTAGTTTGCCATTTCCTTCTCCAGCACACTTTTTCGATGAGGAACTGAGGCAAACAGAGTTAAGTGACTAGTTCAGGGTAGTAAATGTCTAAATTAGTAAATCTCAGATTCAAATTCAGAAAGACGAGTCTAGAACTCTATCAACTATACCATCTAGCTAATCGTTACTGATATTATATCATTTTATATATATATATATATATATATATATATATATATATATATATATGTGTGTGTATATATATATACATATTATAAATGAAAAGCTTTTAAACTCTCATAGAAATAAAAACTTAAGTAATCATAATCATAACAATTTACTGTATTGTTCTTACAGTTATTACTATCCAAAGCCTTTATGGAGAAGAAGCCAATATTCAGGAAGACTGTGATTTGATTTAGAATTCCTCACTTTACAAAAAGTGAACTTTTTTATTAGTTACTTTATTTTATGGTTGAATTAATTTTAATTCCATCAGAATTTTATATTCTATTAGACGATGAGCTCCTTTAGGACAAGAACTACCTTCTCCCTCTATTCACATTTCCATCACTTAGCACAATGCTTGGCACATAGTATGTACTTGATACATGCTTATTGCCTGGCATTTAAAAAGATAATTTGAGATAAAGTTAAGATTATTATAATCATACTTAGTACTGGCTAATAATTGACACACAGAGGATAGAACACCACCAAATAAAAGTATATGAGAGTAAAGGATTAAAAAATTTACAAAATAAAAATTCTAAAGTTCCCTAAATGGGACAATTCCAGTCACTTTTTTGTCTTCTCTGATGTTGTATTCACAAATTTAAAGGATTCAATCCTTATTATTGTCCTGTGAAACTGGGTTATCCTGTTGAATTTTGTTCATCACTCACAAGCATATTCTTTGCAAATCTGAATCACAAACTATTTTACTGATTCCTTGGTTACTATTTGTAAAAAAAAAAAAAATGAAAAAAACAGATGAAATACAGTATCACAGTTAAGATAATTTAATAAAATTAAGGCATTTAAGAAAAATTATTACTTAAAACATTGGCCCAGAATATCACTGTAACCCATGAATTCAACAAAACTTGCACATTCTCAAGAAGAATATTAGACACAAAATTGAAGATATCATACAAGTATATAAATTCCTATTGTGTTTTATAGTGTTCACTTCAAGCCTGGTTGTTGAATTTTAAAGATGGTATAACAAAATTGTTTTCTTATTATTTAGAAAAAGTGGGAAGATTCAAGTAGCACCCAGTAAGCGATTTGGATGAAGCCTCCAATTTAGATGCTACCACTATATTACTTAACAATAATATAAAAGAAAGAGGAAACACCAAGTTCTCAATTTTTTTGAAAGATCTAAGTTTTGAACCAAAAACAATTTTATAAATTTTCTAGTCCAACCCTTTATCTTGAAATAAATAAACCAGAAAGGTTAATTTACTTGTCCCAAGACACAAAGGGCAAAACTGAAATTCAGTGCTGTAGAAAATATTTATTATTTATTAGTGATTATTAATTAATGTTAACAAAAGATTCAAGATTGTACAAAGCACTGTCTTTGGAGAGTGGATATTTAATGACTTTGAAGTCTCTGAATTGGTCAACTGAACAGTTTCTAGGACAAATTTGCTGACAAAAGAAGCAAAGAAAAAAAAAAAAAAAAAAAAAAACCTGAAATTCATTGATTTCTATTTCAGCAACTTCCTGTTAGCACCATACCTAAAATCCAAGTAGAGAGTTCCACTTTTCAATAGGAATCATGACTACTCCCATAAAGTTACAAGAAATGTATATCTTACTCCTATTCTAACTTTATCTTTAATAATTATATAATTTAAAGAGTATATAGCCCCATATTTTTCCTTTTATAGATTGCTCTTGAAAATTCCTTCTTGATATTTATAATATATTGTTTCCCAAGCAAATAAAAATCTATAATTATTCTGAAAAGAAATCTTTAAATATCAATTATTCCATAAATAACATAAGATTTTTCGGGAACTACGGAAGAAGAAAGAGAAAACAACAACTTTCAAAAATAAGCTAGTTGCTTCATAGCTATGAATTTATTATAAGAAAATGCAGTCTTGAAAAACACAAAGCAAAGACCACAGTCACTAATACCAAAGGAACCATAAAGAAATTCATCATACCAAAGAGAGTCACTTAATTGAACTAACAATAAAAAAAAAAAATCTCCTATGAAAAAGAAAAAAGACTAGAATCTTCCATAAATTACAAACCTATGAAAAAATTTAAAAATTACAAACTTTATAAAATTTAAAACAGCTTCTTAAAAAAAAAAATCTTATATCTATGCTCTAGTAGTTCTAATGTAAAGAAAGTTACCCATATCAATCAAAACATATATTCATGTGACTATAATCAAATCCCTAAAAAAACACAAAGTTTTACATATGAGCCATCTGTCAAAATGACATTATCCTCAGCTACAGAACTCCAAGGGCTGACGTAATAAAGACCATGAACTTCTTCAGCTCTATTTCTTCCTTATGGACTCACAAGCCACTTATCATATGAGTGCTAAATCATGTCATTGGCTGGCTCTTCGAGTAAAACATTGTCCAACAAGCTAGCTATTTAAGGCATTTTTTTTCCTAGATGGTATTTAAAAAATGAAAACCATAGATTTTATATTTAATAAATCTCACATTTTTCCTAATAAGCCAATTTTAGGCTATTATTACAGTAATTTGTTTCTAAATAATGCTCATTGCCATGATAAAAGTAAAATGCTATTCTATCCTAGTAAGCCTAGCTCAATGGAAGTCCTGAGTCAGAAAATATTGTTATTTTATAAGCTTTCTTACTACCCCTGTCATAAGTTTCTTGGTATGATATTAATTCATTGACTCTAAAAGGAAAAATGCTGTCTGATATTTCTATTACTAGATGTAGTAACTACTAGATTCTCCCTACTTATTATTAATAAAATTAGTACATATTGAAAAGTACTTTGGTGTTTCTAAAAAACTTTATTCACAACAATGCTGTGAGGATAAAAAGTTTAAAAAATGTCAAATGCATTTTACACAAAGGGGAACAGGCTCAGCATCATGAAATGACTCATTGTGGGTCACATAATTAGTAAATTGCAAGCAAATCAGTTTTCAGTTTGGTAATAAGGTTGGAAATCCATTGAAAAGTGCAAATCAGGATTCAAATCCATGTCTCCTGATGCCAAGCCCAATGATCTCCATTTATACTAGCTACTTATAAATCAGAGCTAATGCTACTTTAAGTAGTACATGGTGATTTATTTGATTACTATCTTTCAGAAAAGCAACTTGAAAAGGTTACTTTTGAAGGTTCCTACATTCAAAAACTCATTGTGTTTTAAATTTTACCACCTATTTCGAAGAGTATACTATCTCTATATTTAGTAATGTAAGCCACATTCTTAAAATTCTGATCTTACCCAAGTTAGGAATTTCAGAGAGTGGTAATTTAAATTATCAAAAGTGTAGAGGACTAAAACATGAGGACAAGTGAAGAGTTGAAGACTTTACTTTGGAAACATGGAAGCTGAAATAAAATTCTATAAATCATGATAAGTGTAGATGGATAGATAATAAATTGTTCACTGAGTCCCAGCATATGTAAACTATGAGGCATGAATCTTGAAAAAGATAAAATTTAAGAGGAAAAGTATACCTCTCATTACCAAGAATTGAAAAAGTTTGAAAATATAAACTCTGGGAAAGCTGGGTGGTGCAGTAGTTAGAGCACTGGCCCTGGAGTCAGGGGGACCAGAGTTCAAATCTGATCCCAGACATTTGATGCTTACTAATTATATGTCCCTGGGCCACTTAACCTTGATTGCCTTAGAAAGGAAGAAAGAACTTCATTCTTTTAAAAATATATAATAAAAATAAATAACAATAACAAAAACAACAGTTAAATTTTGCAATGCACTTTTACAATATCATATTTTATCCTTACAATAACCCTGGGAGGTAGGTGTTATTATTATCCAAGTTTTACAAATGGGGAAGTTATTTGTCCAGATTCACACAGATGGTAAGTGTCTAAGGTAGGATTTGAAGTCCAGCATTCTAGACTTCAGTTCACTAAACCACCATCTCTAAACCACCCTATCTACCTCCTTATTTGGATATATTCATTGAGTTCACATTTATAATAAATTGAGAAGAGAAATTAGAGATTTTGACCCTGACAATTTATTTTAACTGTGCCTACACTGTGCTCTGAACTACAAATAGAAATTGAACAAAGGGTTGATAATAATTTTCATAAAATCATAGGATTTAGAACTAGAGAATTCTTGGAAATCATTTTGTCCAAACTCTTCATTGAATAATTGAGAAAACTGAGAATTTAAGTGATTTGTTCAAGGTAACCTACATAGTTTTTCTTGATCTCTCTCAGGATCAGAATGAGACAGAATCTCAGATTTGCTAAACCTTTACAATTATTGTTGTTGTTTACATGTTACTCAACAGTGTCCAACTCCCCATTTGGGGTTTTCTTATTAAAGATACCAGAATGGTTTGTCATTTCTCCAACTCATTTTATAGATGAGGAATTGAATCAAACAGGGTAAAATGATTTTTCCAGACATCTAGTTAAGTGCCTTAGGCCAGATTTGAATTCATGAAGTTGAGTTTTCCTGATTCCCAACTTTATCAGTGCTCTAACTAGTGGACTACCCAACTACTCCTTCCCCAAAATTCTATTAGATATTGTTGTTTATTTCAGTCATGTTTGACACTTTGTGATTCCATTTTGGGTTGTTTGTGTTTTGTTTTGTTTTGTTTTGTTTTTTTTGACAAAGATACCAAAATGATTTGTCATTTCCTTCTTCAGCTTGTTCTGCAGTGGAAAATTAGAAAGTTTAACAGACCATTAATATAACTGTTAAAGCCTTCTCAGTATAAAGAAAAGAGTTTGGTAGACAGAGTTTCAGATACTAAACTTCATGGGGAAAAAAAAAAGAAAAAAGAGACTTTCCTGGGGAATAGTATATAATCGGGACAATTAGGTGGTACAGTGAATAAAGTTCTGGGCCTAGAGTCAAGAAAACTTACTTTCCTTAGTTCAAATCTGGCCTTAGATACTTATTGTGTGACCCTGGACAAGTCATCTAACTCAGTTTCCTCATCTTTAAAATGAGCTGGAGAGGGAAAGAAAACCTCAGAAGGGTTTGTGAGGAGTCAGATATGTCTGTAAACAAAAAGATATATAACAGCCACTATGGTTGGAATAGGGTAGAAAGTTTTAATCAAGTAAACATCAAAATAGAAGAGCTCTTGAGTGTTGGTGGAAAAGAGAGATACCATAATATCAGTGGAGTACAAGGAATATTCTTACTTCCCAGCAAGGATCAATATTTATTTGGGAGGGGAGGATGAGAGATAGTGCTAGAAAGGATGGCAGGGATTCAGTAACATTTTAAGGGAATTAAATCTTGGGGAAAACAAGTTGATAAAAGGAAAAAAGTCCAGAATGAAGAAATATATTCATTATGGAACAGGAATTTCAGAGGACAGAGTAGAAGGTGTGCATATGGTTGAAGTGATATATGGTTACAATAGGAATAAAGAGGATGGAAATTAGAGAATAGAAGGTAGAGATTAAGAGTAGTTTGCTCCTAGGCAGCCAATGACTGAGTAATGTGGAAACAGAAAGTAGCAAGTGGGAATAGTTTGTTAGACATAGGGATGGGTAGCACATGTAGAATAATTTCCCAATCTCAAAATGATATTGTTACCAAACAAGAGTCAAAAGTACATGTCTTCTTTCTCTCCCTTGCTTGATGGGTAGGAGAAGGAATGGGTAGTACTGCATCTAGGACTAAAGGAAGGGTATAGATTTCTATGCTTGTTTCTCCAGATCTGAATAGGGGATGATGGGCTAATAACATTGGAGCTAGGTACCCTCTACTGTCAGAAAGTGCTAAAAGAAACAGAGTTGCCCCCAAGCCTTTCTCAAACTTACTCCAGATATAGTCTAACAGTACAGAGTATAGTACAATTATTGTTCTTGTTAAGTGGCTTAGTTCATAACTCCATTTATGTGGCTTCCATGATTTTCCAGTTCCTTCAGGGTTTCCACTTTACATTTGAAGAAACTGAGGCCAACACGTTAAATGACTTGGCCACATAACTAGTAACTGTCTGAAGCTGAATTTAAACTCAGAATCTCCTACCTCTGGGACAAACACTCTACCCATTACACCACCTAGTCACTCTATAAAATCATAACCAGCCTTGATTTGTACATTATAACTATGAATCGTGGAATGCCATATTCTCAGAAAGATCAGAATTTCAGATGTCCCATAGGACAAAAGAAAGATTAATGATGGATGTCAGTAGATTTTACTATGTTGTCATTGGGGAGTAAACTTTAGAAGTGGCACAAATGGTATAGGATCATATATTTAAACTTTAAAAGCATGTTATTTACTTGTGTCTGACTCTTCATGACCCTATTTGGAATTTTCTTTGCAAAAATACTAAAGCAATTTGACCTTTCCTTTCCCAGCTCATTTTACAAATGAAGAAACTGAGGCAAATATGGTCAAGTGACTTGCCCAGAGTCATACAGCTATTAGGTGTCTGAGAATGGTTTGAACTTAGGTTTGAATTCCAGGGTCGGTATTCAATGATATCTAGCTCCCCTCCAAAAAAAAACTAAAATAAAAAAAAATAAATAAAAAATAAATAAATAAATAAATAACACCTTTCAAGATCATCTAGTCCAAAACCTTAATTATACATATACAGATGAGGACACTGACAATAAATAAGGCTGTTATTTGCCCAAGGTAATAGATATAGCAAATGACAGAAACAAGTTTGGAAACAGATCCTCTGAATCATAAGTCAAGCACTCTTTCAGTTTTATCATAATGCAATCCTAAAATGTACAAACAGAAAAGGAAAGGGGCTACTCACAACACAAAGGTGAGGGGAAATAAATGGACATGTCTAATGATACCTTAGTAACTATAAAGCATCTGGTATATTGTGTCCTTTTATGAAAGGACAGAGACAACAATCATAGGGGAAGAGAAAGTGCATTGTGATATGTATAAGTGGAGGGAGTACCCTCACCCATGAGATCATAGATTGACACATCAAAGTAATGATTGAAGTGTTCAAGTACTGATCTGCATACAATATTACCATTAGTGCAATCTGATTTTGTACTTTTTCTAACAAGCATTATTTCATACTTATAACTTATTGAATTTTTTGACAAGTAACAACATCAGGTTTTTGTTTTTGTTTTTTTCCACATTTGTTGTCTTCAAGCCATGTTCCATCCTGGACTTTCTAAAATAGAAATGTCTGACTTATTTAGCTTGTGGGAAGGACTTGTACTTGTGGGATGCCTATATATGTGCATAGAAGCTAGAAAGTACAGGAAAGAGGAAGAAGTCTAATTGAACCAGAATATATACATATACTGCACAGGGCTGTTGTGAGGATCAAATAAGATATTCTATTAAAATTATAAATGCTTTCTATGTGTTTTATATATAAATGTGAGCTATTATTAGTAATATTTGCAGAGGGAAAATTTGTGATTTCATTAGAATTCTCACCAAAGAATCTCCCTCCATTAATCCACAAAACATCTTTCTACATGCTATAATCACTAAATTCCCTAGATAACTGAAAAATTAAATTACTTGCCCAAAGACACACTGTCAGAAAGTGTCAGAGGAAGAGTTTAAAGCCTCCCAGGCCAGTTCTCTAACTATGATGCTACACTGCCCCTCATTATCATCATTATCATTATTATGTGAATGTGAGTGGTATTGAGGAAAGGTAAGTCAGTGTCAAATTCTGGAGTGTCTTGAATGTCAAAGCTTCCTGGTATTTGTATTTTAGTTTCCAATCAGTGGGAAAGGAGAATTATTAGGTCCAATCTGTATACTGGGATGCATTTGGAGATAGAACTCAATTAAAATATCAGTATAAATGAAATCTTTATAAGATACCAGTTTATAAAGAAGCAAGTTTTAAATAGAACCAATTAAAGCTAAATTGATGTCTACTCTCACTTTAATGTCAGTTATCAACTATGATTTCATTTACTCTAATCCTCTTGGTTTATAAACTATGCACTTCAAAGTACAAAGTAGCTGACCACTTTACTGTACCACCAAACTAAGCATCATAGACATCATGTCTCTCTGGAGAGATATTAGATAATTACCTCAATGCAAGTCTCACTTTACTATATGTTACCAGCAAAAGGAAAAACTGACCCATGGTTCTTAAACTCCAAGCCTAATTTATCCTCTTCTCTTTCTTCAATATTTCAAAACATTTTCTTCATTGCAACATTCCTTCAACTAGAACAAATTTCAAATCTCTCTTTACCACATATTTTCATAATTGTGATGACCAAAACTGTTAATCATTCAGTTGATAATTTTTAGTTAAAAACCTCTTTGTATTCAGGTAGTAAACTCATCATTAGATCCTTAATCAAAATCTGTCCAACTTAAAAGGAATTACTGTAGGTTGTGTTCCATTAGCAAAGCCTTCAAGAATCCAGGATCACTTCCATTCAATAATCAATTAATAAACATTTCTTATGCACCCACTATGTTCTTGGCACTGCACTAGAGCTGGGGATAATTATACTAATAATAGCAACTAACATTTGTATAACAGTATGAGTCAGGTGCTATACTAAGCACTTTATAATTGTTATCACATATCACAAATAATCTCAAGAGGGAGTTGCTATTGTGATCCTCATTTTACAGATAAGAAAACTGAGGCAAAGTTAAGAGACTAGCCAAAATTAGATACAACAAGTAGTTGCCTAATGTCAAATTTGAACTTGAGTCTTCAAGATTCCCAACCTGACACTCTATCCATAGTACCACCAAGGGAGATATTCCTTGCCTTCAAGAAGCTTATGGTCTCTTGAAGGAATATAATATATCCACAGATAAGTAAGTACGAGATACATACAAAATAATGTGTAGTGATGGGATGAGAAGATGCTAAAAATCAGAAAAGGCTTCTTGAAAGAAGAGACATGAACTCAATCTTAAAGGTAGCTGGAGAAGAAGAGGAGGGTGTCTTGATGTTTCCAAGAAATGGAGTAGAGGGAAAGGAACATTCCTACAGAAGAGATATGATTGAATTGGGAAAAGCAAATAAGTAAATTTGATTGGAGGAGAAAGTTCATGAAGGGAATAATGTCATCATTCTGAAAAAAATAAGCTGAAACCAGATTAGAAAGGGCATTAAATGCCAAAAGGAAAAAAAAAGGCATTTGTATTTTAACACAAAGACAATGATGAGTCACTAAAACTCCATGCCATAAAGAGGTACTTTTGTGAAGAATAAATCTTTTAAATGACATTTTTCTGTCACAGTTAGCCTGAATTCTTAAAAAAATATTCTTTTAGCCTTGTTTTCTCTGATTCCCATCTCACTGCTATCCCTAATTTCAACCAAAATGAAAGAAAAAAAAAAGACTCCTGCTAAAGGTCACTCCTAGATGTCTCTCTTAAATCCTGTGACCCTCAATTTCCAATAATATTATAATTATCCAGGTGACAAATGCTTTTGTTAGCCAGACACATACTATTATTTTCTTCTTCCCTTCTAATATGTGAGTAATCAATATACCATATAATTTTATTAACATGCAAAAGTTATGAGTTTTGTGTTTTGTTTATTTTTTGTTATCCTATTTCAAGAAAAAAATTCAAGGAATTTTGTTCTTTTACTTTATGATGCCTTTAAACATAGCTTAAACATTCAGAATACAGACAACAAGCACAGAGAATGCTAGTTTCATAACATATAATATAATAAGAAGAAGAAGGAAAGGGAGTTTTAGACAGGTGGATTGAATATCAGGCTAAAGAACTTGAACTGTATGTCTTAAAATATCTCACTCTTCCTGAAATTAATCTTAGGTATGCAGTAAGCTTACATTTATCCAGATTCTACAGAACCCAGATGCTCAATTAACCAGATTCCTTCAAGGAGCAAAATTCTTCAGTCTCCTTAAGAGTATGGAGAGAGAAACAAGACAACATAAACTGATGAATAAACATATCAATTTGCATACTTTTAAAAAGCAGCTTTTAAAAGTTGAACCTTAAATCAATGCTTAAAATCTCTGTAGATGAGCAAAAGTTATAATCTAAAAGAATTAAATCGAGTTAAATAAATATTGCTAATTAAAATTAGAGGGTAGATACTATGGTCTGGGCAGATTCAGCTCAGTTTCCAATATCTGTAGTTGTATAAGAAGGCAAATGATGTTCACAATGACATTTCTGAGGTCCTACAAGATCCTGAAATGCCTTTGGAATCTTTGAATATTAAATTATGTCCAGCATGGTGCAATGTTAAGTGTATTTAAAAATTAAAAGTCATCATATAAGATATAAATAAAATCAATAAGCTAACTAAAAAAAATTCCATTGACCAGAATACTTTTTTCCCTGACAAGTTTAGATGCCTGAGAATATATAAAACACCTTACAAAGAAAAATGCATAACCCAAATCATATTGCCCACTTTTACCCACTTCCCAGATGCATGTACATGCTGTTTTTTTCTATCAAAACTTAGCAATTCCCATTAAGATTCTAACTTGCACTGGAAATACCTGTATTTTAGATTTGCCTGAGTTTATAATGGTCACATAGTTTCATGGGTGCACATTTCTGCTGTGTCTGCCTCTTTCACAGGTTTAGAGAGTGATGAGGAAATTAGGCATTTGGATGAAGAAATAAAGGAACTGAATGAATCCAACCTTAAAATTGAAGCAGATATGATGAAACTGCAGACCCAGGTAAAATCATCATCATCATCATCATCATCATCATCATCATCATCATCATCACCACCAATCATCTTTTAACAAGAATTAACATAGAGACTTAGTATATTCTCCAAAGGGATCAGAGTACAAATATCTGAACACGAAAATAAGCATGTTAGTAAATTAAAGTTTTGACTGCTACATTTAAAATTTCCCATTTTAGACAAATGTTCTGAAAAATGAAAAAGCATTTATTTTCTGGTATGATCATTGATTAAAAGAAATAGCATGAAAACAAGAGATAAATCACTTTATTTCTCCTCCTAACCAAATCTATAAGCAGTGAGTAATAATGTTTGCCTTACTTAACACACGAGTTTTCTGGAAGGAACTATGGCATAATAGTATATTACTGAACTTAGTTTGGGGAAACCTGATTTTGCAACCTGGTGCTGACACTCAACAGCTGTTTGATCACATGCATGTCATTTAATCTTTTTCAATCTTCATTTCTAATTGGATAATATTTGTACAATTTGCCTTAAAGTATATTATAAACCACAAAAGACTATATAAATATGTGTGGTTATTATTAAACTAGGAAATACTATATTCAGGTGAACTCTTATTGAAATCGATCTGGTATCTTGGAGGTGTCTTCACTCATCCATTCTTCTATTCATCAACCAATGATTAAATGCATATTCTTGCCCTCTTAGATCCTATAACCCAGTAGAATAAATGTGACGCATGGATGTATTTATAATATTTAACAATAAATATCTAAAATTACATAATAATGATCATTCAGACAAAATTTTGTAAAATAATAATAATGATGATAGTAATAATAAATAATGCTGATAGTCCAACTTCTGTAAGACATGTTTTTCATATGTCCAAGAGAAAATCATGATAAAAAAAAATCTCATCCCTAACTTAATGATCTAGTTAATATACATCAATTTCTTAACACCAAGAAAAATCAGTGATGTCAATTGATACAATTTTTTTTGCAAATTTGCCACAATTAACTACAATTTCTCTTATCTATGCAAATACACACAAAATATAATTACAGATATTATCATTTTATTTTAAAATAAAAATTTTCATCCCATTATCCCTAATAAGTATAAATGTACTATATCACTTGATGTTTTTGGTCCTTCAATGTATTCTCCTTCTATTAAATAATTTCCTTTCCAAAATAACCTTCATGTGACTATGAGATGCTATATGGGGGGGGGGGGGGGTGAAGGGGGAAATAAACTTAAGTCTCTGCTCCATGAAAGTAGGAATAGTATCTTATCCAAACTTTGTATCTTTCTCAGGCCCTTGATCAATTCTCTTACAAAAAAAAAAATAATAAAATATTTTAAAGTTTACTAATTCACTGCAAAGCAATTCAATTCAATAAGCATCTGTTGTGTGCCAGACATTTTAGGAGAAAATGAAGTAAAGAAAACAGTCCCTTTCCTAAAAAAAAGAGCTTCCTTTCAAGTAGAGTAAAAGTATTACTTATACAGTACTCATTTCCCAGATGAGGACACTTAAACTTAACACAAGTAAATAACCAATACATGTTCCTACCAGATTTTGAACATGTCACCAGACTTCAAGTTTCGTCTTTCTATTACATCACACTGTATGTCATTAATAATTGTTTAATATTGATTTCACCTGAGTTGAATTAGAATCATTCCCAGTTCAGACTCTCACTTAGATTTCCTGTACATTCAATTCCATGTTATCATTCAACCCATTGTCTAAAAGCAGTTAGGTTGCACATGATAGAGCACTGGACCTGGAATTAGGAAGTTATGAGTTTAAATCCAATTTCTTCTGCTTGATAGCTATGTTACTCTGAGCATGGTATTTAACTTACTTTATTTAACTTTACTTCCATAAAATGGAAATGATAATAGAACCGACCTCCCACAGTTACTATGAGGAGAAAACAAGGAGAAAACAAATATTTATCAAATACCTACTATATATAAGACATTGCCTAAGCACTTTATAATTATTTACTGAATCCTTTCAACAATTCTGGGAGGTAGATGTTATTATTTTCCCCATTTTGCAGTTGAGGAAACTGACATAGAAAAAAAAAGGTTAAGTTGCTTTGCCTGAGAACATAAAGGTAAGTGTGTAAGGTCAAATTTGAACTCATGTTTTTTTGATTTCATGACTATCCCATACCACCTAGCTAAATCTCGAGATCAGGATGACTAGAAATGGCCCCTAATTCAGTTGAAGACCTTGTTAGTCAAGGTCTGGGACAGGTCTTAGTCCCTCACTTAAATCCAATTCACTTGTATGCCATCGAATCACTTCCCTAATTGTATATCCTCTTCAAGAATGAAGAATATACAACAACAAGCTACCTCTTGAGGCGAGGACTCTATTTGTAACTTTAAAATACTATGTCAATGCTAGCTATTATTATTATTATTTTATCAAGTATATATAACTATCTTCTTCCAAATTAAAATTGAATTTTTAGCACCTTTACCAACAACAAATCAGAAAGGTCACCAGGAAAAGCAATATGGAAGAATACATAATTAGTTGCTTTTCTCCCTCCTCTCAATTGAAATTTTCTCATAACCCCTGCTGTCCTGCTTTTTGAAAATTGGGTATTTGATCCATCTGAAATCAAGATTATGCTCACCTACACAGCAGGGGGCAGCCTCAAATTTTTTTTTAATGTGATTTTGTGTGCAACAGCAGCAGGTTAGTTTAAAAATAAAGTGACTGCCTTGCCCTATCTTGAGCTTCTACAGGACTGTGATCCAAATGGTAATTTTTTTTTTAAAGTCTGTAACTAAACTTTATAAATATCTTGACACACCATTCTAATGCTTTTTCTCATTGGAGATAAACCTTGTATGTTCCTTTCAAGCTTCAACTTCTCATTCCCTCAAGTTATTTTCATTTTAGATCACATCAATGGAAAGTAATTTAAAAACAATAGAAGAAGAAAACAAACTTATTGAACAGAACAATGAGAGCCTGTTGAAGGAGCTGGCCGGTCTGAGCCAAGCCCTCATCTCCAGTCTTGCAGACATTCAGCTTCCACAGATGGTAAATATAACCCTCCAAACTTTGCTTTCAATTTCACAATTAAGTATAGGACTGCCTCTGAGCAGCATTTCGGGAATCCTATTTAGTAATCAGAGAGCTACTTGACACATTTTCATAATTTTCTCGCCCACCATTAATCCCTCTCAGTGTGAACTTGATAAATACCTATTGTTATACATTTTACCAAGGTTAAAGTTTTCTGACACAAGAAAAAATACCTCTTCAATAAATGAGATCATGTTAAGTTAATTTTTAAAATATAATATACAAGCCAGAAAAGAAATGTCTCATTAAATGTGAAGCTGAATTTCAGGGGATGATAGGGAAGATTGAGATTATTTCTTTTTTATTAAAATACATGAACACAATACACTACTGCCAGTAGTTCTCCCTTCAATAATAAAGGCTCTATAACTCCAATCCAAAGAAAATGATTCTCTAACACAAATTCTATCTGAAAAAGCACAACAGGAAGTCAAAATTCTATGACTGTTGTCCTCAAATTGAATACTTTAAAATAAACCACAACTACTTCTCTAAGACATAGCTAATGTGACTGGCAAGCAGCCAGGAAGTAAACAGTTTCTTATGAAAAATTTCTTGTAACATGTTATCCTTTTATTTCCAGCACCAAACACATTGGAGATCTAAGACTTATCCCACTTAACTAGCCCACACAGACATAGAAGAATCTTACACACTGACCTAAAGGAGTTTAAGAAAAAAGCTATTTGGAAAAAGAAAATTCTTTCTTTTCTTCTATTTATAAAATACACATAAAAGTATTCAGGTACTTAAGCTTTTCCACCTATCAAGGAGTTCTCAATATCCCAAATCAAGCTTATGTCTGCAGTAAACATTTCAGACATAACAACTATAAAGCTCTGTAGAAAAATAATTAACCTGTGAATGTCCATCATTACAAAATTCTAGGGAATATTAAATATAAAGAGGTCAAAATGGGGAGAGGAGGAAACTATATAAATATGTGTGTATGTCTTCATATTGTCTATATTTAATATTGACATTAATTTAGCTAACATTGATATGTATTTTGGTGCAGTTAAAATAGTCAAGATATATTTAAAATAGTATATGTGTAAATGCCTTTCCTGAAACCAGTTTTTTTTCCCCCATATCCTAGCATAGAAAAGAAAAAACTAATTAGGGAATCAAAGAATTTTTTCCCACTATTTAAGAGAAAAATATCAACTTCAAATTTACTCCCATCAAGAATGTAGCTCTCTCATTCACCAATTCTAAGATGAGACTCTTAACATAAAATTCTTGTCAGCTATAGTAAAGATATCCCTTGATTCACACCCCCCAAAAGCAAAAAATGTTAATATAATGGGGAAATATTTTTAATTATTAACCATCTTTTAAATAGTTCCTCATTTTTAATATTTTGCACTATTATTTATTAATTATACCACTAATCCTATTTTAAATATTTATTCCCCCCCTTTCTTTTTATATACACTTCACAGTCAATATAATTTACTTAAAGTAGTAAGAGTCCTACATAGTTTATTTCATTTCTGACTTTTTAAATGCTCTACAAGTAAGTTATCACCATCTCCACTTTCTAAGTAAAGAAAACCGGCAGGATAGGGAGGTTAAATGATTTTCTAACAAGAATAACCAAATGCACTAATACGAAAGATTGAATGAAGCAAAGATTGGAGATTCATTAATACAAAGTACTAATTATATCATCTACATTATCTAGGCATACAATCATCAGCATCTCAACAATTAAGAGTTATTCCTTAGAAAAAGTTAAAGTTACTTTTTTGAAACATGATAATAATGATAATAAAACCATACAATAGTGTAGTATCTTGCCTTTCAAATTACTTCCACATCTATTATCTCATCTTAATCCTTAAACTGTGGAAAATAGAGTATGTGTACCCATTTAACATGTGGGGAAACTGAAGTAAGACAGGTTAAATACTATTGTTAACTGTCACCTAGCCCTAATTAGTAGAAAAGATGGAATGACATCTAATTCTTGTGGCCCCCAACCATCTACTTTTAAAGAAGCTGGTTGGACTAAGGTAAACCCTCATTTTGGGCTTCTAAAAATGGTATATCTGAGATCAAAATTTTCCTATTTTGTTGAAACTCCCCTGTCATTTTGCAGCTTATTTCAAGGGTGTTTATCATGTCTATTTTCTGTTTTGAATAATCAGTCCAGTAGATAGCTTCATCTGTATTGGCCAACAATGTACTTTACCATACAATCAAGTTACATTAATCCAATTAAGTCCCCCCCCCCAGTATAAAACAAGCAGATGAGTCCCACCACACACCAAATCACTCTTCCTCTCCCCTAACTTCCTAATGGTAATTTGGACCTCTGCCAATCCTGGTGACTTTAGGCTTCCCTCCCATTCACTAACCTAGATTATTGCTTCACTGTTAGCCTTATTTAACATACCTTGTGAATCAGTCTGAGCTTCTGTGATTGGTATAATATGTTTTGTCTTCATTTAGGGACCAATCAGTGAGCAGAATTTCGAAGCATATGTAAATACACTCACAGACATGTACAGCAATCTGGAGCGGGACTATTCCCCGGAATGCAAAGCTCTGCTGGAAAGTATCAAACAGGCAGTGAAGGGTATCCATGTGTAGGATGTGAGAGCTGCCGGGCAACAGAAATTACAAACAGCAGTCAACTCCAGATGGATGTTAGGGGTTCGTGTACTGCTAAGGCGTATAGGTTGCCGTGCTGCATTTACAATTGCAACATTGCACTATTTTTTTTCCCCCCCAGCTGACATAAAAAGGAAAGAAAAACATGATCGACTATTTGAGTTAACAGCGATGTACTCAATTAGTATCCTTTATTTATTTTACTATGTATGTCTTTTGTTCCTTTCTTTGCACTTTTTTATGTAAAGCATATGTAAAAAGTGTGTGTGACTATTTTTTATATTTTTTATTTATTTCTAATCAAAGATTTTTTTATCTTTTAACAGCATTTTACAGCCTGCCATATTTTTACAAATGTGTTTTATTAATTTATTTTCCAATGGGATTTTAAATAGACTGAAAAGTTACTCTGTAAACTTAATAACTTGCTGGGTTTGTATGGAAAAATGAACATTAAAAA
Source organism: Sminthopsis crassicaudata (assembly GCF_048593235.1). Lineage (NCBI taxonomy): Eukaryota > Metazoa > Chordata > Mammalia > Dasyuromorphia > Dasyuridae > Sminthopsis > Sminthopsis crassicaudata. The sequence continues at coordinate 257,622,567 of NC_133617.1, read as the reverse complement.
ATGTATGAAGGAACCAGTTACCTAAAGGAGTGGTCTGTGGTCTAGATTGATTTTCATTGCATACTGCTTTCTTTTCAATGATTGTACTGGGAAATAGTTTGAGGTCATTATGAGATGAGAGGAGGAAAGAGTGAAAAGAGAAATGCTGCCCACTAGTGGGAGAACTCGCACTCCTAAAAGCACATTATGCTGGAAGCCAGCATGTTAGCAATAATGAAACATAGCAATCAGCAAAACATTTGATGTGGCTGTGCGGTTTTTAGTCTACATTCACTCTCATGATTTGAAATATTTTAAAGAAATTCAAAGAATTCTTTTGATGATATTGCTGTTTGGGTTCTTTATTTTTTTTTATTTTGTTTTGAAAGTCATCTCAGATAGTTGACAACTCTTATCCCTAGTCAAGAAGACTTAATGACCAGGCAAGTGTTAGTACCACACGTTGGTGCAACAGATATACAAGAAACAAGACTGATGAAGATGTGTACTTAGTACATCTTTAATACAAAAGAATCCAAATGAAACATTTGTAGTAACTAGTTTCCCCTGAAATAGCCTTTAGCATACTGGTTTGACTCAAAAGAGACAAAAAATGCAGCAACAAAGGCAAAAATCTGATTCCAAACTAGTTGCCGGTTGGGTTGTTTTTGATTTTTTTTCTTTTAATTTTTTTTTTCTGTTCATAATCCAAACCATAGCAACACAATGAGAGGTTTCACCCATCCTTAGGAAACAAGACAACTATGAACCTGTTGCCAGTCTTTCCATGGGGCAGCAAGTGTTATCATACACATGCCCAAGCACCCCAGGATGTGTGTGTGTGTTAGTTAGCCTGGATTATGAATTTCTGAATGGATCAGAGTTTAGTAGTTGCTATAACAAAGGCAATGTCTATTTCAGGGATTGTAAGTAATTAAACATTGTTTCAAAAGTTTTTTTATATTTATTTTTTTTAAGAAAAAGGTATAGACAACCAGCTAAACTGCCTTTTTGGTATGCACACACACCTCATGTGCAGATGTGCCTCAGTGTAAATGTATACATGGACTTGGCGTGTGCTTAATTTTCTGTGCTACAACAAAAGTGTTTATTTTTTATTAGCCTCATTTCTATTTAGATTGAATGTGATGGCATTCACAGGCTTGATATATGCCACTATTATTACTGTTAACTGCACAAAATGAAATATTCAAAGGTAATTCCACTCTCATGCACTGTGGTTATTGTTCTGCATTAAGTGGGGCTTTACTTTTGGGTGGGGGCTCATTAGAAGCCTCAGATCTAAGGTTAGTGAAAATAAGATGTATGTTCTTAGGTAGGAGCTGTGTTTATTTTGAAATCAGTTTGAAAAAGAAGCTACCATATGTGCTGTCTAATATACACGGGACACGAAACAGAATCTGCTTTGAACATTATTGTCCTTGCAAACATATTTGCTCCACACTACTTGTTGAATGCATACAAAATGAGTTCACTCATGACAGAGACTGAAATTTAATTTACTAAATATTTTAACAAATTTCTTATATATTTTATTTAATTTAAAAGAAATCTCTTACCAACCTATGTATTTATTACTATGATTTTCTCTGGCTTCGGGTTAATTTATCTGTGTTTGGATTGTTTGCTCAGGATGTTTTGTGAAGTATGTTTGTATTTATTTGCTTCCTTTGTACTTGATGTGTTTTGTAATGTGCACTGACTGACTTTTTTTTCTGTTCAACTCCATTGATGAGCTATACTGTAAATTAGGCCTTTTGTAAAAAGAAAAAAAAAAAAGCAACAATGTATGCATTTTTTAATTTGGAGTAGTTTGTATACTGTTTCTTCATATAATTAATATTTCTTACATCAAAGCAACAAAATTGTGTTCTGTGCTGTACATTTGGTGTATGGTAGGAAATAAAAATTGATAATGAAATGTGCTGCAATTTGTTCAAAGTTTTATTTGAATGTCTATAGTTCAATAATGTTATTTGACTAATATGTATTTCCAATAAGGCAGGGTTTTCTGAACATTGGCAACCTTTTAAACACAAAGAATATGTGGCCTGTTATATAGCTCATCAAAAGAATACCAGGGATAATTTGGTCAAGCCACTAGTTTGACTGATTTTTGTCACTGAGCTGACAAGTTTTTCAATGAGAAGGATTTGTGTAGAAGTGTGATTTGACCCCAGGATTTCCTAATTTCAAGACCAGCAGACCTCTATCTGTAAGGCCAGAGAAACTGAGGCAAGTCAGAGATTAGGTTTTAAATATTTTAATAGTGGAGAATTTGGGCTAGCTAAAATTAGCCATCTGAATGGGACTCTTGTCTCAAAGCATCTAGCCAGAGCAATTAATTCCAGAGACTTTTATAGGGCTCTAGCTATCAGGGAAACAAAGGCATGGGGGGGGAGGGTGCAGAACACTGGATAAGTCATGATTTCAGGAAAGACCATAACTTTTTAAAATTCTGACAGGTTGGGGGTCAAGAAAGATGATAGCAAGAGACAGAGAGTCTAGAGAGTACTACCTAGGCATTTGAGATAAGCCATCTGGAATGTGAGAGTGACCAGAGTTTAATAGGATAAGAAAAAAAATATGTGGGGGGGTGTGGACATAATATTTTATTCACGGTATAGCATTTTAATTCAGAGAAACTGAGGTATTACAATGCAGGGAAACTGATATATTACAATGCAGGGAAACTGAGGTATTACATATTCACACCTATATTTTGGCTCCCAATATCAACATTCCATTGCATAAATAAATTGTGACTTTCATTTAATATTGAAACATAATATCAGTCAGATGACCTTAGGCAAATCCTTTGACCTTCCTCATTGAGCCTCAGTTTTCTTATTTTTAAAGTGAGGAAATAGGCCTGGATGGCTTCTGAGGTGCTTCTAGCATTAGATCTTTGATTCCAAATGCAATGTACCTCTGCCAGATTTTTCCTCACTAGCATTTCCTGCAGTAAGAAAGCTGTCTAATTGTACCATGTTTTTCCTGGATCCTGGGACCCAGATCTATTCTGAAATTTGCTAGGATTCTATCTCTTACTGTCCAATTATCCATCACTCAAGATTCCTTATTCCTATTTTTAAAATTACTTCCAAGGGATATCTCCAATTCATAACAGCCTGATCCAATCAAATCATGCCTAGATAATGATATTTAATCACCCTTCCTCAATGTGAATGAACTAACAAGAATGCAGTTCCAAGAGATATCCTCAATTCTCTCAATTAATCAATAAACTAACATTTATCATCTCCTACTATGAGCTGGTCACTATGCTAAGGAAGGATCTCAAAAGCAAAGTCCCTAAATCATCCCTTTTATCTTATTAAATTAAGCAGGGTAATTTCATTTAACTATCTATATATAATTTCAAATACATGCAGAGAACTTGAGATTCCTGCTACATCAAAGATTTAAAATATGTCCAGATATCCTAAAATTCTTGATTATTTTTGGAGAATAAGAATGGCATTGACATGTAATATTAAAACTATCAAAATTCAGAATCTAAACCAATCTTGTCAATCTCACCTTCTACAATATTAAAACTCAAAACCACCAATAAAATGAAAAATATTTTTTTCAGCATCTTTCTGGTCCTTATCCTTTTCATCCTTTGGAATGAACATCATTAGGGATGACAGGATGTGTTTATTGGGACTTGAAGATGTTTGGTTATAGGACAAATGATAAATCTGTCAGAATATCCAAAGGAAGCAAGGCCAAAGTAGTGGAGTGGTAGGAGTCAATACCCTCAAGTTTCCCAGCACAAAATTCCTCCAAACAGGCCTAGAAAATATTCCAGGATAAATCCTAGTAGGAAAATCCAGAAAAAAAGTCTAAATGAGTCATTTGTCTCAACTAGTTCCCAGAGAGATCCTTTCTCTGACCACTGGGCATAGAATTGGGTTTAGAGAACATTATACAGGCAGAATCTAGTGCCCAGGGAAAAGCTGTCCACTAATGCAAGAGGAAAGTGTCAGACCCATACTAGGGAGCTACAATGGGGACAGGTAGAAACTGGCAACTTTGTTACCCACTACTCAGTTTCATATTACATACCCAAAAAAACTAAGAAAGGGATCTGCTTACAGAAGTGATCTTCCTAGTCAGAGGAAAGGAAGAGAATGAGCAATTATATTGTACCTACTAGGTACCAGACACTGTAATAAGAATTTTACACACTTTATCATATTGGATCCTCACAACAACCCTGGGAGTAGGTGCTATTATTATCTCTATTTTGCTGATAAGAAGAAAAAGAACAGAGGTTAATTGACTTGCCCAGGATCACACAGTTTAGTTATTAACTGGGGTTACATCTAATCTCAGATTTTCCTAACTCTAATCCCATGCTTTATCAGATTTATCATCTATCCTGGGTGGAAATTCTGAGTTATGTACCAAGAAAGGAAATACAGAACCCAACAGTACTAGCAGTGGTGTAGCTCAGACTCCAGGAGCAGAGCAATATCTCACTTCCAGAATCTAGCCCAATCTGCACAGGAATAAGTAGGCCAGAAATCCTAAACCGAAGTATTCTTCTGCCTCTAAATCAACAGAACTTTTCATATGGCTGATAGGGACTGTGTGCAGCAGATTCTGATCTTTCTCAAACCTATATTCACGTCAAGAACTTACAGAGCATAGATCAGTGGGGTAACACTTTGCCTTGTCTTTGCCTTGGATCCTACTCCTCTTGAAAGCTTGAAGGTCCCTAGTCTTTTTCTAAGATCCTGAAATCACACAACATTCAATGATTGTCCAAAGCAAAGAATAACAGGACCAGCCCAGATCCTTCCAGAAGTGTGTAAGAGCATAGGCTTAACATTTGTTAGAAAGTTGGCTGGAAGAATCAGGAAGAAAAAATAAAATAAAAAATCTCACCATAAATAATAAACTGATTCAATCATTCTGGGGAGCCATTTGGAGATATGTCCCAAAAGGCTATATCCTTTGACTTAATAATACCACTATGTAAGGATGCCGTTCCCACAAAACAAGAGAAGGGAATTGTAAGGATGCCATTCCCGAAAAACAATAGAAGGGAATTGTAATGGCCCTTTAAATGGGCGGACACAGTGCAATGGGAGATTGAGGCCTGGAAGTAATTTCTGTGGATATTAGGACTGCCTTGTAGGTGGGATTTTGGCCACATTGAGACAGCTTCGTAATGGGTGACTCTCTCGCTGATTGGCTGTGTGTGTGAGACCTCACAGGCCCTTTATAAGCCCACTGCAGACAGCAGTCTCTCTCTTTTACCTGGCACTCTTTACCCTGGCTCCCTAGCCTGGGTGGCCAAGCCGAGATGGGTAGCCAAAAGAGGTAAGGATTTTGGTAGTGAACACGTGGGTCTTCTGACCAGGTGTTCACTCGGGAACCAACAAGTCAGGGCATCAAGTCAGGGCATTATGTGAGTAGGTATAATAAAGGCTTTTAAGATTACACCACTACTAGGCATATATCCTTTAAAAAAAAAAATTAAAGGAAAAAGACCTATACATACAAAAATATTATAGCAGTTCTTTTCTCAGGGCAAATAATTAGAAATTGAGGGGATGCCCATCAATCAGGAAATGACTATATAAATTGTGGTAAGTGATTATAATGAACTAGTATTGTGTTATAAGAAATCTTGAGCAGGGTGCTCTCAGAAAAACCTGGAAAAACTTCCATTAGTTCAGAGTGCAAAATGAAAAGCATTGTATACAAATAACATAAATACTATAAAATGATCAGCTGTAGATGACTTTGCTATTTTCAGAAATATAATGATAAAAGATAACTCTGAGTTAAAAATATTATATATGCCCTTGATTATGTCTGAATCCAGATTAAAATAGACTTTTATTTTTTACCTTATTTTTTCTTTAGCTTTTGCCCCCTAGAAGAAGGGGGAATCTATTTTTTTTTTTTACTTATAACAAGGCTTTTATGGAAATGTTTTACATAATTTCACATGAGCTTTCTCAATGGGGGGAGGGGAAAGGGAAGAAGGGAGAAAGGGAGAGAATTTGGAACTCAAAGTTTTAAAAAAGACAAATGTTAAAAATTGATTTACATACAATAAGGAAAAAAAATATTAAGTAGTTTTTCAAAATCCCACCATAAGGAGCTATTAGGGTGTCAGAGAAGGTCAAAATGTAGAAGAAAAGAATGACTCCAAAATGTGTATAAGCAAAGCTTCAGAGAAAAACAGCCTGGATGCAAACTCAGCTAGAATTCTTTGAAGAATTGAATCAAAAGTTTTAAAAAGCATTTTTAAAATGTTACCTAAAATCTTTTAGATAAAATAAAAGTCCTTTAGGGAAAAAAGATATCAAAACCATGGAAGAAAATAATGGAAGGGGAATTAATAGGAAGTTTTTTTGGCCATGATATTCAAATAGTTCAGTAATTGTTCACATTTTTTCATGACCAAAAAAACCCCAAAACAAATAAATCAATAAATAAAAGAGCCTAGAAATCCTAGTTCAAAAGATCTTAAAAGAAAATTGCTGATTCCTTAGAACTAAAGGATTGAATGGAAATAGAAAGAATCTATATATCACCTCCTGAAAGAAACCCAAAATTGAAAATATCCCAGAAGATCCCAGAAGATCAGAGGCAGCTAGATGGCTAGCTTTGTGACCTAGAGCAAATCACCTGTCTGTTTACCTTAGTATCCTCAATTGTAAAATGAGAAAAATAACAGCACCTATGTCTCAATATGGCTGTAAAGGTTTAAGGTTGTAAGGAATGATAGCTACTACTCCCACTACCACTATCATGACTACAACTGTATTACTATTACTACTATTACTACTTCTGCTGCTGCTGCTTGCTGTTATCTTCCTTAATTATTCTTAGTATTTTCATGGGCTGTGTTGCTTGATATCTCTGCACACTCTGTGAATGGGGAAAAAGTGCTGCATACCTCAGACTTGGAGGTGAACTGATAAGGCTTTCATACCATCCCTCTTGTTCCACACACAGTAATTACCAATGTTAGGTTTACCATGATGACAAATAACTTAGTTAACAATTTTAGAATTTTCCTAATTGCCAAAGTCTTAGCTATTCCTCTTAGTTTCTTCTTAATTTTCTAGCAAAGGCAAAAATACCTAATTCCCTAAATTACATTCACAAAATATTATAAAATGGGATTAGCAAGGCTAATACACTTTCTACCTTCTTTTAGTTGTTCAGTTTATTCTGTCCCAAAACTGTTGCAGCTTTGGAAGTTCTCAGTGAGAATTTCTATTCCCTTAGATAAGTTTCCTTTTTGTTTTAGGGAGAAAACAAGACAATTCTTAAAATTGAGATAGAATAGATTTTAAAAATCAACTTAACTTTAGTTCATGAGATTCCCTAAATTCTAATTAAATTTTCTAGACAAACTGAATTGTCCTTTGCTTATTTTTCCAATTCACAAAAACTATTTCTCTTTTGTGAACCAGGAAAGGGTTAAAGTGCCTTTTTTTTTTTTTTTTTTTTTTTTACTGACAGGGCCCTCAAGAGTCTGATTCTGGATAACTCAAAAGCAGGTTGTTTGTTGCCAGGGTTTTTAAAGTAGCAGTGAACTGCTTTTCTGTTTTCTTAACGTTCCCAGACTCTTAAATCTTCTGTTAATGGTGTCAGAGCAAATAGATTGCAATTTACATATCCCTTTAGTGGGATTTGATTAGGGTCCCTTTAAAATTGCTTGTACTATCATATCTTAAATAACAATTTTCACTGACCCGAGTATATTTTTCTCTCTCTCCTTTACCCCCTTATCCATGTATCCCTGCTGCAGTCAAGGAAGGAAGGAAGGGGAAAGAAAAAAAAGAGACTTTCTTTCCTCTATGCATTATCTCAGTGTTGGCATTGTATGTTGGTCACATCTAAAAATCTATGTTAAGTTATCAAATATGAAGCAATTATATCCAACAAAATAGTTAATATTCATATAATATTTGTTTTATGCTAAGCAATTTTGCAATCATGCGATCTTCACAACAACCATTATTATTTCTCTTTATAAATCAGAATACTGGGCAGAGATAAAATAAGTTTTCATAAATTACATAGTTAATACATATCTACTACTGAAAGAGAATGGTGGGCTTACCAAATGCAGAAGATGACTAGTTTTCTCATTTCACACTGGGTACTACCAGGGATACTCTGTTCCTTTGTAGGCAGTTGTTAGACAGAAGCTGCTGAAAGCTTGGGTGATTGATGCCAGGATCTCTCTTTTGATGATAGCTTCAGGTTCCAGGGCTCAAGGAATGCTGACCATGGGGCCTGATCCCCACTCCATTCCCCTAAGTTGGGTTGGGGAGGTGTTTCAGCAAGGTTTTGTGGAATCCCCATGGCTGTTGCTGTTTCTCCTATTTCTACAGATGAAGCAGAATTTGAATTTCCCAATAGCTCTTCAGCATTCTCTTTTCAAAAAGAGGTAACATTATCCCCAAATGTTTCAGAAATTTTTCTTTCAATCTTAAAATCACCAGAGCTGAGGACCACAGGAAAAAGTTAGGCTTTTTTCCCTTTTAAAGTAGGAGTCAAGAATGTTAAGAAATCTTTCCCAGAACTCTAATTACAGAATAGATGTTTTTCTTGTTGATTACGTTTTTAATCTTTCTGGGTAAAAAAAATCTACAAATATGACACAGAGATGCAGATAAAGAGGTCTGTCCCAACTTTTTCAAAAGTTATAAAATTTCTTTGCCTGAAGCTGTCCTATAGCATCTCATCTCTTCTAATGTTCCAAAGAAGGTGAAAAGGTGGCAAAGGTTCCCTAGGAATGAAGTCAGGAGAAGACACTCTCCCCATATAGATAATCAAATATTGAGGTCCAAAAGGAGACCCCAATAGGTTGGGATCACAGACTGGTGTTATGAGATGCTTCAAAAGAATTTGCAAGCTTAAACCCATCCCGAGTCAAGGGACAAAATTTATTCTAATTGTAACATCAATTGAAAGCTAAATTCTAAAAGAATTTAGCAAAGAACCAGGAACAAGAAGATAAATTTAAAGGGAAAAAATAGCAAGATCAAGTGCTTCATGTCACTGATATACTAATTTTATGACAGAAGCAGAATTGAGGAGTGGTCTTAGAGGTGGAATAGAAGGGTGATTTGAAATGCACCTTATTATATTATATTATATATTAATGTCTCAAAAACTTTGTTATTACTAATTAACAGATTGTTGTCTGACAGCAACTGTTTATGGAACTACAGTACTCCCAAGGCCAGGTGGCCTTAGGGTTAAGGCCAGGTAGCATTAGGGTTGCTGCCAAAACTCTCCTAGAAGCTGCACTCCATCAATACAATTGTAATAATAAGAGATTTATCTCATAAACTGCACGACTCATCTTGATATCTAAGTGGATGGTCTTAAGCTCAACATTCCTGGTATAAAACCCAATCATTAGATATCATTTTTACATAACAAATTTATAGATTATCAATAAATTCATTCTTTCATTGAGACCTATATAAACAAGTTATTTTCTCAAGAATAATAATCTTACTCAAAAGATAGTTTTAAGAAACCTAACAAGTTTAAAATTAAGATGAATTTCCAGGGTTTGCAGAAAAAAATTTGGCCTGCTGCCCCAGCTCCTGTCTGTTTACATTCTTTGATTAATATTGGCTTTCTTTGTTCTCTGCTTCCCACCCTTTTGGTGAAGAAAAGGGAACTGCAACTTTCAGATCTCTAGGCTTTTAAAGTACATCCCCAATCCAGACAAGTTTTTTTTTAAATCTCACCCCCATTTTTCTATACATAATATTTAACAGTCTTTAGTTAGTGTTAAACATTTTAAAACAAACTTTTAGCTACAAGCCAAATACCAATTGTAGAAAGAAACCATTACTTTTTGATTGTTTTTGCCAACCCACACAAATCTTTTCTCTTTCTTTTTGTGAATCAGAAAAGGGTTAAATACCTGACCATGCAAAGATAGGCTGTTTGCCTCCAGGTTTTAAAAACATTCAACCACATTTCTGTTTCCAGAGTTCCCAAACTTTCAATTTTCCTTCTTTCAGCCCATATATATATATAGGTTTTTTGCTAAGGCAGTTGGGTTAAGTTACTGCCCAGGGTCATACAGCTAAGGAAGTATTAAGTGCCTGAGGTCACATTTGAACTCAGGTCCTCCTGACTTCAGGGCTGGTGCTCTATCCACTGAGCCACCTATCTGCCCCAACCCATGCTTTTTTTATTCCAACATGCTTAAACTTTCGAATTCTAATCTAATTCTTATCTTGCCCTCTTCAACTTGCCATTTCACCATCTTAGCTCCATTCATTTTAAAAAATATATTCTGTATACATTGTGTGACTTGAGGGAGCAAATTGTAAACAACTCCCCCAATCCTCACAGAGACCTGTTTCTTTAGTTCATTCTTTTTTTTTTTAATCTTTTTCTTGTCTATGTTTCACTTCAAGACTAGCATGTTGATTGCAAATCCTGTTAATGATAATAATTTTATAAGATTAGTCTAGGTTCAGAATTCACATTCAACAAGCATAGTCTTAAAGAGGATGGGTACAAGTTACTACTGCTCAAAACCTTGATTTAAATAAGACATAAGAGAAAAGGAAACTCATAGCACAAAAGTAATACACAATTAACAAATACAGTGGCCACTATAACAAATAAACCAACAATATGCAACATACATCATCACCACTCTGAGGAAGCAACTAACATCTGAATTTCTTGGGTGGGAGGACTCATGGTCACAGCTGTTCATAGTCTCAGGTAGAAGCCATTGCTAGACAAATTTGTATGAGACTTCCCAGCCCAAATCCTCAGTCTCTTTCACTAAGAGGTTTTTATAGCCTGAGAATAAGAAGGCACTATGTTAAATATTCTTGTTTGATATATGACTCTTGAGCTTCCCAGGTACAGGATGCTCCATCACAAGAAGCCCACAAAACAGAATATTGGTTTATTCCTTTAGGAGGACTGTATTTATTCAAGTGGCCATGTTTCTGAGGTAAACACAGACTTGAAATAAAGGATATTCATTCATCTACAAGGTTTATACCAGGAAATATCAGATATAATATAATATAATATAATAATATAATATCAGATAACTGCAAGCATGTTCTCATATTCTCAGCAAAAAGAAGTTACCCAAAAGATATGGCTGAAACTTAGTTAAGATTCCTTATTTACTAGGATTCCTTATACTGACTGACTCATATATTGACTATTTCTGCCTTGGGAAGAAACCCTGATGGTCTTCCTCTCCCAGATTCACTAGTTCATTTATTTGTTTAAGTTTTATTTTTTTGGACTAGGTGAAAGAGGAGATTCTTTGCTTCGATGGCTACTTAGCCTTAATCACTGAATAGATGCAGACCTAGTCAAACTGAGATCTGAAGAAGACCTTAGCTCAAAAAGGCGAAGGTCTCCCACTGAATTCAAAGCTATCTCCAGTCATCCTGATCTATATGTGGCCATTGGACCCAGAAGACTCTGGAGGGAAAAATGAGGCAGATGACCTTTCCAGTTCTCACTCACTTAAATCCAATTCACTTGCATGTCATGGCATCACCTCCCTGATGTCAAAGCCCTTTTTGAAAATGAAGAACAAACAACAACAACCTCTGAAGCCAAACTAGCTCAGATGGGAATGTGTTAGACTGAAGAGTCTAAGAGCAAAGTTTCAGCAATATGTGAATCAAAAATTATCACAAGAGCAGGCTGGTTGTTCAAAGAGGCAGAGGAACTAGGGACCAAATTGCCAACATTTGATAGATTATGGAAAAAAATAAAAGAATTGTGGAGGGAAATCTACTTCTGCTTCATTGGCTACACTAAACTATTTGGCTGGTGGATCACAATAAAATGTGCCAAATCCTCAAAAAGATGGGAATCATCTTACTTGTCTCTTGAAGAATCTGTATGAGAGCCAAGAAGCAACAGTTAGAACCAAACATGGAAAAATTGATTGATTTAAGATTTTTTTAAAAAGTGTGACAAGATTTGTCACCTTTTTTATTTACCATATACAAAGTTACATCATGCAAAATGCAAGGCTGGACAAATCAAAAGCCAGAATTAAAATGACCAGGAGAAATATTAACAATCTCAGATATGCAGATTATACTAGTCAGAGCAGAAAGTGAAGGAGGATTGAGAAGCCTCTTGAACTTTGAACCCAAGAATAAAACATCTGATATCACTTCAATTTCTTCCCCCTCTATTTACTAGGAAGTAATGTAACAAGTTAAGATCTTAGGTTTTGAAGGTAAACAAAGCAATTTGATATAGTTTCTATTTGTGCAATCATATAAAACATATGTCCATATTACTAATGTTTGAAAGAAGAAACAGTACAAAAAGAAGAAAAAAAAAACATGAAATAAAAAAAGTGAAAAGAGTATGCTTTGATACAAATGCATTCAAATTCCATCACTTCTTTATTTGAATGTGGATAGCATTTCCCATCATGAATCTTTTGGATTAGTCTTACATCACGTTATTTATGAGAAGACCTAATAAATCACATTTAATCATCACACAATGTTGCTGATAAACTATGTTCTTCAGGTTATGTTTACTTCTTTTCGCATCAGTGCATGTAAATCTTTCCAGATTTTTCTGAAATCTGCCGGCTCATGTTTCTTATAGCACAATATTCCATTCCATTCATATATTACAACTTACTCAGGCATTCTGCGAATTTCCAGTTCTTTGCTATCACAAAAAGAGATGACATAAATATTTCTGTACATGGAGGTTCTTTTCCCTTTTTTATAATCTCTTGGGGTTATAGACTTAGTAAAAGTCCTTCTGGATCAAAAGGTATTCACAATTTCATTGCCCTTCAGGGATCGTTCCAAAATACTCACTGTAAAAGACTTTTGAGAATCCTTTGGACAGATCAAATTAGTCAAAACTTAAAGAAATTAATTCAAGCTGTTCACTGGAAGGTCAAATACGAAAGTTTAAGCTTACATACTGTGACCACAATAATAAGAAGACAAGACTCAATAGGAAATATTTTGCTATTGGGAAAGATTGGAGGCAAAAGGAGAAGGGGATGGATAAATAGTATCATCAAGGCAACAGACATGATATTAGATTTCAAAAGATAGTGGAGGATAGAAGACCCTGGTGTGCATGAGATCACAGTCAGATACAACTGAGCAACTAAGCAACAACAAAATCTGGATTTCAGAATAATTAAAAATTCCTGGAAAGACATAATACAAGAAACTTTGTTCAAGATGCTCTGATTACCACCAAAAAATAAGGAATAAAACAGGTAGACAAAGGCTCACCAAAGGTATTAACCACTGTGATGTAAGGAATCCAAGGCAGAATACAAGTCGACCAATGATTTATTATGAATGAAAATTATCTCCAGATGCTCCCATTTACATGTATGTAGTAGGATGTTTGTATCAAGCCTGAAACATTGCAGATATTCTTGGAAAAGATCCACACACAAAAAGTTTGGCATAACCATCAGCACAATAAAGATCAAGTGGATGAAGAATAGCTGTTGCCCAGATAATGACATGCAACCAAATAGACAATCTGGTAAACAGGGTTTGGTAAATTATGAGCCATAGACAGAAAGGTAAAAATGTTTTTTACATTTTAAAAATTACAATAAAAAAATTTTTAATGAAAAAAAAAACACATTGTCTTTGGGGTTATATATAACAGGCACCAGTTAGATTTGGCCTGAGGGTTATAGCTTTCTCATCCTTGCTATAGAGTACTCATATCAGCATGCATATTTAGAATAAACAATATCAAGAAAAATGAGTTAAGAGGGGGACAGCATAATGGATTGCCCTTCAGGAACTTGAAAAGCTATTTCAATGACTCTCAAAATCCCCAAAACAAAATATAACTTCTTAATACCTTAATAACTTTTTTTTTTGTCTGCAACACCTAGCTCAAAAACCATTGATATGGGACTCTCCCCTTATTGACAGAGATGAAGGACCTTCAGTACATGAAGAGTGAGGAAGAGTTGGTAAGTAGCAAGGTCTTCCAGCCTTCTCCAGTCCCCCTTCAAAATTCTTTAGGACCGGTCCTTTAAAGATTGTCCAAATTTCAAGTCTTCAAGTGCTGCTGGTTTCCAAATTCGTGAAAAAAAATGGAGGCCAAAATTCCATTTCAGGTTACTGAAGGAAAAGACTGGAAAAACATAAGTGGAACTTTCAGTCTCTTTCATGCCCCTATATTTTCTCTTCCATGAAATCTAAGACATTCTCTTGGCTGAGTTGAATTATCTGAATTATCACTTTCCCATTTGGAAAGCTTCTTTCTTTGTATTTCCTGATATATAATCTTCCTGTACACTCTTATTGATTTCTCTTTTACTATGATTTGCATAAAGGTCTTCTTTGCTATTTTGTTATAATTGTTCACTGTCGAACTAGTATTAAGTAAGAAAGGAATTAAGCCTTGGATATAAAAGTTGGAGTCCTATTTATCCCCTAAAATGATAAAGTGATCAGAAGCTAGATGGGACCAATGGTTTTCTTCTTTTTCTTTTTCTTTTTCTTTTTTTTTTTAATTGTTTAATTGTAACTTTTAAATGTTAAAAAAAATTTTGTCTTGCAGTCTATGATCCATAATTTATCAAACCCTATTTTATTATATCACTTAAACCAACAGAAATCTAGAAATAACTTTAATTTGATACCCCCTCTCTCAAAGGAAAGCAGAGTGGCCTTGGTCCCAATTTTTTACTTCTCATGACAGAATGAAAGTCACTCTTTGAGAAAGAAGGGAGGAAGAAGAGGCTAGAGATATTTATTCTACCTCCCTTAATGGCACAGAACAATCTCTAGACACAAGAGGAGCTTCACTATAAATGTGGGACCCAATTATCACTACATATCTGTAATGTCATATGATTATAAGAACCTGACAATCTCTTTTAAGTCCCAACTAAAATCCTATTGAAAGCTTTCTCCAATCCCTTTTAAATCTAGTGTCTTTTTTTTCATAATGATTCCTATTTATTCTGCATATAGCTCATTTTGTATATATTTATTTATATGTTATTGTCCCCATTAGTAAGTTTCTTAGGGCAAGGACTGTCTTGCCTCTTATTCTATCCTCAGAATAATGTCTAGCATATATTAGATGGTTAACAAATATTGGTTGATTGAAATGAAAATAAATATCATTGAGAGCATTGAAAAAGAGTACAATGAGTGTGAATAATCTACAAGAAATAACAAGGGAAGTACTTATAAGAAGAATAGGACTAAAAGATATTATCAGGGATATCATGATAGAAAAGAAAGGGCTGGAAACATGGTAAGGGAAGGAGATTATAGGCTGCACCCTAAGTGCTCCATTTGTATACTCATGATATCAGATAAAAGCAAATCAGGTACCAGAGTGGCCTCTTTCTGACAGACATTATGGGAAGATCTATACAAGAGTGACACAGAATTGATAGACATATATGATTTTAAATCTGTATGATGAGAGGGATCAAACAAATAAGTTAAAATACAGATCCATATAGATAAATTGCTTATACAAAAATATGGCTTTACAAGCAATGATAACCTATTCTGCAAAACTTAATCCTAATCCTACAGAAAAAGCAAGAAAAAAGAAGCATTGTAGCATTATGAAGAAAAGACCATGTCAGTAGGAAGTCTGAAACAGAAGTAATGCAGCAAAAGAAGCTAGAAAGGTAAACCTTTTGGAGCATTTAGGAGGGAGATGATTACAAAGCACTAACATTCCAATAAGGAGAATAAACAAGGGTCCTTTCAGAAACTCAAAAGTTATTTGAAAGAGTTTAATTTTTAAAAAAGCCCTTGGGATATAAAAATTCTGTTTTGAAGGTTTGAAAATGGGAAATAGAAATGAGGATTAAAGAAATATACTGGCATAGAAAGGAAAAGAAAGGGGGTAGAACTTGCTGCTTTTCATAATTGGGTTGCTTGAGAAATGTATGACAAAGTGGAAGAAGAGGTAGGAGAATCTATATCAAATGATACAGATCAGAATTTATTATCACTTGTAATTGAAATAGACAAAGGATAGTTGAAAACACACACATACGTCCTCATACCCATGTACACACATAAACTTTGGGATAGAAATATATCACACTAAATAAGAAAACAAGTGAAAACATAAGAAAAGGTGCAGGTAAAAGGATAATATCAGAAGAGAAAACTATTTACTAATGCTGCAAAAAGAACTAGAGAAAGGGCAGGTTTAAAGGGAAAAATAAACTAGAATATTAGATGTATTTTATGCCATTTGCAGACAACTTGAAATAGTTAAATAAATTGTGGTATATTCTTGACCAAAAAATATTATAAAAGAGATCATTTCAAAGAATCCTGGAAAGTATGAACTAATCCAGAATAAAGTGAGCAGAATCAAGAAAACACTTTATACAAAAATGACAATGTTATGAAAAATTTTAGAACGCTAATAAATACAATGACTGACCATGTCTCTGAGATTTTATGATAAAGCATGTTATTCAACTCCTGAGATAAAGATATGGGAGCAAAAATAATGGTCATTTTTTTTCCACATGGCTACTGTGTAATTCATTTTATTTGACTATGAGTATTTGTTGTAAATGAGTTGTTTATTTATTTATTTAACCATTTTTGCTCTTCCTTTTTAATGTGGAGGAGTAGAATGAGGGAATTAGCAATAGTCATGTCAAATGTAGGAGTGATAGAAACACTTTTTTAATACATAGAAGAAAAGGAAACAAAGTCATGAAATTTTTGAAATTAATGTTCAAAATCTTTTCTATTCTTTATATAGATTTTTTTAAATTTTTATTAAAGCTTTTTACTTTCAAAGCATATGCATAGGTAATTTTTCCAACATTGACCCTTGTAAAATCTTTTGTTGCAGATTTTCCCCTCCTTCTCCTCACCCTCTCCCCTAGCTGGCAGGTAGTTCAATACATGTTAACTATGTTGAAATATATGTAAGATCCAATATATGTATATATATTTATACAGTTTTCTTGTTGCCCCAAAAAAATCAGATCAAGAAGGAAGAAAAGGAAAAACTGAGAAAGAAAACAAAATGCAAGCAAATAACAACAGAGAGAGTGAGAATGCTATGTTGTGTTCCATACTCTGTTCCCATAATTCTCTCTCTGGGTGTAGATAGCTCTCTTCATCACTGCAAAAGTAGAACTTGTTTGAATCATCTCAATGTTGAAGAGAACCTCATCCATTAAAATCAATTGTGATATAGTCTTGTTTCTGCCGTGAATAATGATCTGGTTCTACTCATTTCACTTTGAATCAATTCATGTATGTCTCTCCAAGTCTCTCTAAAATCATCCTGCTGGTCATTTCTTACAGAACAAAAGTATTCCATATCATTCATATACCAAAATTTATTCAGCCATTCTCCAATTGATGGGCATCCACTCAGTTTCCAGTTTCTTGCCACTACAAAAAAGGCTGTCAGTAACATTTTTGCACATGTGGGTCCCTTTCCCTCCTTTAAGATGTTTTTGGGGTATAAGCCCAGTAGAAACACTGATGGATCAAAGGGTATGCACAGTTTGATAACTTTTTGAGCTTAGTTCCAAACTGCTCACCAGAATGGTTGGATCCATTCACAGTTCCACCAACACGTATCACTGTCCCAGTTTTGCCACATCCCCTCCAACATTCACCATTCTCTTTTCCTGTCATCTTAGCCAATCTGACAGGTGTGTAGTGGTGTCTCAGAGTTGTCTTAATTTGCATTTCTCTGATCAATAGTGATTTGGATCACCTTTTCATGTGGCTACAAATAGTTTCAATTTCTTCATCTGAAAATTGTCTGTTCAAATCCTTTGACCACTTATCAAATATTTTTTCCTCTCTTTACATTCCCCCAAATGAAAAAAAAAAATCCTATAACAGTCAAGCAAAACAAATTTCCATATGCTATATTAAAAAATGTGTTCCATATTCTGCATCATTAGTTCATTATCCCTCTCTAAAGAGGACAGTTGATTTATTCATGACTATCTTCTGGAATTATTTTTGATTGTTGTGTTGGAGAGAGTTATTGAGACTCTCATAAATATTAATGTTTATGTCTTAGAGTATAAAATTGTTATATTGGTTTTGCTTACCTTACTCTACATTAATTCATATAATTTTTCCAGGTTTCTCTGAAATCAATTCTTTAATCATTTCTTTTTTTGTTGTTTGTTTTGGGTAGTGTTTTTGTTTTGTTTTGGGGGGCTATCAGGATTAAGTGTCTTGTCCAGGGTCACAAGTAGGAAGTGTGGTGTCTGAGGCTGGATTTGAGCTTAGATTTTCCTGATTCCAGGACTGGTACTCTATCCACTATACCATCTAACACATTCTTTTTTTTTTAATATGTGCAATTCTTATATATGTATGTATGTATACATATATATATACACATTTCTACAATTATACTGCATAAGAAAAATCATATCAAAAAGGAAAATAATAAGAAAGAAAGCAAAATGCAAACATATTGTTACAACAAAAAAAAAAGTGAAAATACTATGTTATGATATATACTAAATCCCCACAGTCCTCTCTCTGGATGCAGATGGCATCCAGAGTCTATTGGAATTGGCCTGAATCATCTCATTGGTGAAAAGAGTTGCTCATCACCTAATCTTGTTGTCATGTACAATTATCTCTTGATTCTACTCATGTCACTTAGTACCAGTTCAAGTAAGTCTCTCCAGGCTTCTCAGAAGTCATCTTGCTGAACATTTCTTATAGAACAATAATATTCCATAATATTCATATACCATAAGTTATTCAGCCTTTTCCAACTGATGGTCATCTACTCATTTCCAGGTCCTTTACACTATAAAAAGGGCTACTACAAACATTTTGCATATGTGGGTCCTTTTCCCTTTTTCATGATCTCTTTGGGATACAGGACCAGTTAAGATACTGGTGGATCAAAGGGTATGCACAGTTTGATAGCTCTTTGGGCATAGTTCCATATTAGCACATTATTTAATCATTTCCTGTAGCAAAATATTACTCATATATCAAAATTAGTTCAACTGTCCCACCTTAAGATAACCTCTTATCTTTCCAGTCCTTTACAAATACCAAAGGCGTTGTTGTAAATATTTTTTCTACACAAAAACTTTTTTTTCTCTTTATTTTATCTCTTTGGCTTAGTAATAATATTGTGGGATCAAAAGTAATTTTTTCCAAATTGCTTTCCAAAATGGATGGACCAATTCACAACCTCACTAACAGTGTGCTAATACTTTTGCTTTCTCCTAGTCCTTCCAGCATTTGTTATTTTTCTTTTTTGACAACTTTGTCAATCTGATTGGTATGAGATGCAGCCACAGTATTGCATTACTTTTCATGTCTCTAGTTATTGATTTTTCATATGGCTATACTTGTATTTCTTCCCTTTAATAACTGCCCATTCATATCATTTGACCATTCATTAGGAACTAGAACTTCTTTTTAAAAATGTGAATAATTTCCAAGTTGAATAACTTTGAAATGAGAATTTTATCAAGAAAATCGCTACAAATATTTTCCTTCAGTAAGATTTGTCCAAATAAACCTTTTTATTTTATGCAATCAAAATTGTTCATTTTATCTTATGAAATGTTTTTCTCTTCTCTTTGAAATAAACTTTTCCAATATCCATAAATATGAAAGGTAATTTCTTCCTTATTCTACTAATTTGTATGTGATGTGGCCTTCTATAGCTATGTCATATATCAATTTGGACTTTAACTTGATATATGATATGAATGTTGGTCTACACTTAATATCTGCTAGATTACTGAAATATTATCATTATATTACATTAGCTTAGCCTATCCCTAAGAAATCAATATTTCTCCAATTATTTAGGCCTATAGTTTCCCCAAAATGCATCACAATTAACAAAACATTCCCACCCAACCCCTAAGTTTGGTAGTAGATTTTTTAATTTATATTTTATATATGAAGGAAATAGAGACTGAGGGAGGTGTTGTGACCTGCATTCTTGCCTATTGGCACAAACCTAATAAATGTGATTGTTGGACAAAACTTAAACTTATTATTTTCTGATTCCAAGTCTGGGGCTTTTAGGTACAATGTCAATATAAATTCAATCCAATAAATTAAATTGTAATTCCTATCATTGTATATTCATCAAGAAAGCTCACCTGTGAAGATCTTAATGTGTGTAAGCATATTAAAAAATACTACCTTGAAGCATCTTTTACATTTTGATAAGTCACCCAAAACTAATTAAATGTATGTGTTGAATGGGGGATGTCAAGGTAATCTTCACTCTTAAAGAGTTCTTGACATGCCCTTCTCTTTGCTACTACTCAAAAGCAGATCATTTTGTTTGTATTTAGTATATGAGATTTGAAATAATCGATATGGATGAGGTATTTAGTGACAATTGGGTAATGATATCTGTGCCTATGATTTGTTTTCTGACTTGGAAGGATGGTTTCCTTGGCATTGCTAAGAAAATCAAAAGTGTTATATCACTACACTTCAATGGCACAATTTATGATGATAGTTTTATTATTTTGTGACTATAGAAAAGTTGGTAGAATCACAAAGGATGAGAATACAGCTTCGTATTTATAGGTGATAGCACTTGTTTATTGTATTTAATGAAAGGTGTAGGAGAAAAATCCTGTCCTGGTATTTATGTTGTCTGACCTCTAGTGGCAATAAAAATGAATTTTTTTCAGAGTGTTATTTATCCTGGAAATTATTTCTGTTTTTGAGATAAAACCATAATAAGCAGAGAGTAATATGTAAGAACCAATGTTTTGAAACATACCTCTGCCACCTCTCCCCCCTACCACATACATATATAGGTTTAAAAAAATATATCAAGGTCTCTTTGCATGGATTGGATTCCAGACTGGCCTATAATCCCTACTTTATGAACAAGTTCATAGCTAGGCAAATAGAATTGGGCAGAACTTCAGAGATTATAAAGTTCAATTTATTTTATAGACAAGGAAATGTCTTGCCTGGCCTTGCATTGTTCATTCAAATTCAAATTTTTCTGACTCGATTCATTTTTCTGTGACACCGTTTCTTTCTGATTTTATATGGAACTGTAATATTCTTCTCTGAAATGTAATATTCTCTTGGAGCAAGTTTCTTGGGGAGCTTTTGGGGACAGCCTTAGTTTCAGTTCAATTATCACCTCAAATCTAGCCAGGAGTTAAAGTCCAAATCCTTTATTGTCTCCTTAAAAGTCTTTTCTCCTTCACTTAGGGCTCGGCTAGTTTTTCTGGAGGCCTATCTCTCTCCTTGGTTTTGAGAGGCCTGTCTTTGGCTTCTCCTAGACTGAATCCTGGTTGAGACTATGAGAGCTTCTAGTGTGCTTGTCCTTTCTGGCCTTGAAAGTTCCTCCTTATATGTTCCACACTGAATATACACCAATCATTATATCACTAGGAAACCATTATTTGTTGTAAGATTAAATCAATGCTAAATTAGATTTAACCACTGTCTCCTCAATTCCACTTAGTACCTTGTTTCAAGTTCTGGCCATAACATAGAACCATGCCCCTCCCTGTGCTTCTGGCCCCCCAGGAATTATTCATTGTACTGAAAGTATTGTGGAGAATGCCCTTTAGTCCTTTGTTAGCTCTGAATATATAGTAATAAAAATAAATTTATCTGCCATCTGATCAAAAGAAATTCCAGAACTTAGGTTCAGCCAATGGACCTAATAAACTGGAATAGCAATCAATCCACCAAGTATTTATTAAGCACCTTTTATATGCCAGGCCCTGTTCTATGCTCTAGTAATACAAAGACAGGGGCAGCTAGATGGAGTGCAGTGGATAAAATGCCAGCCCTGAAGTCAGGAGGACCTGAGTTCAAATTTGACCTCAGACATTTAATGCTTCCTAGCTATGTGATCCTGGGCAAATCATTTAACCCCAATTGCCTCAGCAAAAAAACCAAAAAACCAAAAAACCAAAACAAAAAAATTATATATATATATATATATATATATATATATATATATATATATATATATATATATATATATATATATATATACAGAGAAAGAGAGAGAGAGAGAGAGAGAGAGAGAGAGAGAGAGAGAGAGAGAGAGAGAGAGAGAGAGAGATGAAGTGTAGCAATTCTTACTTTTTGATTTGGATTTCCATAAATATATGTACTTTGGAGAGAAAATCATGGTACTTCAGAAAATGCTTGTGCCTGTGTTAACCCAACACAAGCACACAATATAAAACAAAGTTTATTTAGATTGTAAAGACACATTTAACTTGTTTGTTTTTTTAGAGTTGATGTCTTTATCTCATCTATCTCATCCTGACTAAAAATATAGAACCCCCTCACTTCAGTCCCACTACCACTCAGCACAGAAGATTTGATCTGCTCTGTTTCCAATCTGTAGAGGTTCATTGCTCTCCAGGAATTCTGATTACTCCTTGACATTCTGGGAGTTTACTATATTGATGCTACACTTAATACAGACATCCTATCACTTTATCATATTACTGTAGTTCTGAACTCACAATATTCATGTGATCCATCCACCTAAGCCTCCTCAATAGCAGGTTATTACAGACACATGCTACCATGCCCAGGAATAATGTATTTGAGAAACACAGAGCAGAGATATATATTTACAATCTTGGTGCTAGTTCTGTTTCCTGATTCTGTTGCATCTCAACTTCCCTTAGTCTCTGATCCCTTCATGACTTTCCTTAATTCCTGTCCTCTACTTGCCTTCACTGTTCTGGGTTTATTGCTTTGGAGTTGCCAATCAGTCTAGAGTTCCTGAGTAAAAAAAAATAAATAAATAAAACTAAATTAAAAAATAAAAAAATTCAAATTCCTGAGTAACAAGTCTATTTTTGCTTCTAGTCTAAGAGGCCCTCCCCAATAGTGGGAGAAAAAAATTTAAAAGTACAATCATAAATAATATGGTAAATAATAAAGAATTATTAAATGGTTACAATCAGTTGAGAAGTTAATATTCAAGTCTTGTTGGAAAATATGCAAACTATTTCTTTGCAAAAACTATTTATTAGATAGTTTACAATTCACCATTACTGCTTACAGTCTAAGAGGGTTCCTTTTTTTTGGTATTTCCATAGAGATAACTCTCCTGGGGCAGCTAGGTGGCACAGTGGGTAGAGCACCAGCCTTGAATTCAGAAGGACCGGAGTTCAAATCTGGTCTCAGACACTTAACATTTCCTAGCTGTGTGACCCTGGGCAAGTCACTTAACCCCAGCCTCAAAAAAAAAAAAAAAAAAAAAAGAGAGAGAGAGAGAGAGAGAGAGAGATAACTCTTCTTTTTGACTAGTTTGCCTCTGTCCCTATAACTGCTTTGATAGCCAGTACTCCAGTGCCCTTGTGCCTGCAGTATGCCAATTGTCTTTTGAGATCTCAAAAGACCTTTTGCTAAAGAAGAAGTAGCTTAAAACTTGACACAAATGGTCTTTGGAAGCCATGAGCCCATGATTTGTGGCCTGGTTGGGAGAACAGTATTCCCCCAATTATTCTCCAGAATTTCTGCATTCTTATACTTCATTGTTGGCAGGAACAAGAGACTTGAGGAATACGGACTAACTACTTTGTGTTTCTATGGTATTCTGGCTCAGAAGTAAATTAAAAGTGCTATGATGACCTGTTTTGAGGTAAAAAGTAGAGTAACATAAGGGAAGGAGGGTCACAGAATTATGCATCCTTAGGGAATGCTACCTTCAGCATTACAGATACAACAACAAAAGCAAAACTGCCCTCAAGGAACAATTTTCTCAGGAAAAAGAAAATTATTTGTATGAAAGAATAAACAAAATAGACATGAGGCTTTTTTGAGAAGGAATGAACTAAGGAATAAGGAAAGTCCTTATATAGAAAGTGGTATTTGAAATAAGTGTTTTAAAAATTAGGAATTCAGAGAGGCAAAGGATAATAGAAAATATGTTTCAGGTATATGGGATAGTCAAAAAAATTACATGGAGAAAGAATGTAGAGAGTCAGGTATAGCAAACAGTAAGAAAGCCAATAGAATTGGATCATAGTGTGAATGAATGGGAGTGAATAATAAGGCTAGAAATGTAGATAGACACTGTTTTGTACATAAAAAATATTGGAGTAGAAACAAATACCTTTGACCACATTTTACAAGGGAGTGAGGAATGAAAGATGTTGTGGCAGATGAAAGAAGTGACTGAGGAAACAAAGATTTGAGTTTCTGAACATATTGATCTATTAAGCAATACAGGTCAATTGCCCAACAAATCAGTGCCAGTTTCCTTCCTCAGCTGTTAACACTAGAACCCAAGCACCAAAGGAGACAAACTCTTTTACTTTAAAAATGATTACTTCCTGAAATCAGAAAAAGAGGTACCTCATTCCTCCCAAATATATATATAGTCAAAGAAATAAGGAAAAATAACTGATCATTATGAGCCAATTTTCAGATAAGACATATGGATTACTTGAGATGTATAATATTAAAAAAAAACATTTTGCATTACTCATCAGATATGATTAGTTTTGTGGTCAGCATACTTAAACCCTTTGGTAAGGGTCTCTTACCACCCGGTAGAAGTGGTTCAGCTTCCCAGCCATATAGGGCTGGGTTCAAACAGTTCAATAACATACTCTCACAATTCCCACAGCTGAATAAAGTTTTCTCACAAGACAGAAATTTTACTGGATCTATAATTCAATAGAAAGAGAACTGAGTTACCTCCAGAATTGGGTCACAAGATAAAATCAGTGTGATTCATTCAATTCCCACTGCCACTTGGTATTCTAATTCTCTCAGCTCCCTTTATTACCTCATTGAGAACTTATCAAATTGGTGGGAGAAACAAGAAAGCTTATTATGAAAACTCAGAGAAGAGACAGTGTTCAGGAGAAAAGGGTAGATGATAATGTCAGATATCACAGAGAAGAGTATCTATCAAGAAGGATGAAGACTGAGAAAAGATCATTAGATTTGCCAGTGGGAGGAACAGCTAAGTGACACAGTATATAGAGCACCAACCTGGAGTCAGGAGGACTTCAGTTAAAATCCAGCCTCAGACACTTGACAATTACTAGCTTTGTGACTTTTGGCAAGTCACTTAACCCCAAATGCCTCAATCAAAAAAATTTTTTTTTCAATACGACAACTGATAAAATTTAGAGTGAGTAGTTTCAAGTTAGTGATGAAATCAGAAGTTAGATTGCAATGGGCTAAGACATATGTGAGAGGGAGAGGAAATGGAAGAAAGAAATGTAATCAACTTCATTTAAGAGCATGCCTTATAAAGAAGGGAAAGAGGGGGAAGCTAGATGGTGCAGTGAATAGAGCACCAGCTCTGAAGTCAGGAGGACCTGTGTTCAAATCTTGACCTCAGGCATTTAACATTTCCTAGCTGTGTGACCCTGGACAAGTCACTTAACTCCAATTGCCTTAGCAAAAAATAAATAAATAAATAAAGAATGAAAAGAAGTAGGGAGTAGTGAGGTATTGAGCCTTTTTTTGTAAGTATGAAAAATACTTGGGCATGTTTGTAGGAACAGAAAAAGACTAAGGAGAAGAGGGGAAAAGAAGTAAGGGAGATAGGAAGAAAGAGAAAGAAAAAAAAATCTGAGAAAGATTAAGGGGAAAGATCGAAAAGAAGGAAGGAAGAATTGTTTCTAAATTATAATGGATATGAACAAAAAAAAAATAAAAACTTTGAAACAAGTGGAGATGTTATAATGTCTAATATATGGGCATCCCTTAGTTTTATTGGAAATCTCCTTTACAGGAATATGTTTTACAAAAGAATAGTATAAAAGCATTATGTACTTGCAGTATAGTGTAGTATACTTTATGTATGATAGTTTAACCTGCAAGAAAGAACATATCACCCAACTGGGGCCAGTTCTGACCACTAAACAGTCAACATTATAAAAAAATCTTGTATACTTAACCAAGAATTGTTTAGTGTGGGAAGAGACTATGGCACTTTGAGATCCAGACCCTAAGGAAACCAACATCAAAGGCAGCCAGAATCAGAAAGAAAAAAAGGGAAAAATCAGGGGTAAGGGTAAGCGAAAGACTGAAATTACCAAAAATCTCAGGAAGAAGAAAACTGAAAGACTGAATATAAATCAATAGGTAAAACATTAATAACAGAAGGAAATGTAGCCTCCATATAGAGTAGATGAGTTCAGGCAAATATAAATAAATAGTTCAAAACAAAACAAAATGATCCAACACTTGATGTGACAGAGTACCTTGTGGAATATGAGGATAATGTGGAAGGACATCACACTATCTGAATGGTTCAAAAGAAAAATGAGAATTATGAAATCAGAATTTATGGCCTGCCAAGCAAAAATAATAACACATTGACATAACAGAAAAATTGAGACTTGACAAGTGGCACTAAAGAAATGAAAGAGAGAACAATAAATTGGAAATGCAAAAATAGAGGTGAAGGACATTCTAGAAAAAAGAAGCAAGGAATTATAGCATTAAAAGATAATATGCTCACTATGCAAGCAACATAAACTGATCTTGAAGACAAGCTGCTTAGAGACAAACTAAGAATCATAGGTCTCCAAGAACACAACAGGACAAAAAAATTTAACATCATAATTCAAGAAAACCCAATTGTTGATATCCATTCTTTATTTTCAAAAAGGACCAATAACATCATGGGCAATGTCTTGACTTGTGAGTTGAAGCTCAGTAAGTTGAAGTTAACATTACTGGTGATAACCTAGGATGCAGTAGATAAGTTTGGCATCTCTAATGCCTGACCAAGCTCTAAGTACTTTATAACATCTACTTCAACTACTTTCATGGCCATTGGAACAAATTGTTCTTACTTGCCCATTCTGCCAGGAAGTCTTTATGTGCTTAGGATAGACATCCCTTTAATATCTTGAAGGTCTGAAACACTAATAAAAATAATTTATAAATAACCTACAGAAGAAACCGAAGACAAATAGTAATTAAACTCAACAATTCAATTCAGAAACAAGTTCTGCAAGCCATCAGGAAAAAGACCTTCAAATATAAAGGAAAAGGAATTCAAATTACATAAGATTATTCTGCTCCCGACAGAAAACATTAAAAGAAATTAAATAGTGTGTTCTAAAAAGCAATGGAACTCAGGATGCCATCCAAGGTGGCCTATTTTATAAATCTGAGCTTAGCCATTAATAAAAAAAATGTACGTTTAATACCAAAAATGTGTTTGAAACATTTCTAGGGAAAAAAAAAGTAAGACATTATTTGCTACTTGAATATGCCAAATGACAGAAATGTAGAAGGAACAAATAATTGCAGGAATCAAAAATAGAAACATCAAAAGAATGATAGCAGATAGACCAATAATGTATACAAAGAAACATGGGTGAAGGCAGAAGTATTGAAAAGGTAATAGTAAAGAGGAAAACATGGAGCACTATGGATAGAACCTGGTAACTTCCCACCTTCTGGTAAATCTTTGGTTATTGTTTGAGGATAGGAGAGAAGACTACATTATAACATAGAAATATATTTGAAAAGGGCATGAGGAGACAGAAGGAGAGAGAAGGATATGTGATGTCATGGGTCAAACCTAAAGATGAAAAAAAGAGAAAGCTGATCCCTATGGTCTCAAAAAAATAAATAAATAAAAGAGCCTATAGGTGAGTGGAAGGAGAGGAGAAGGAGGAAAATATGATTTTTAAAGGGAAAATAAGAAACACTTGTATTGATGGTGGAAGGTTTCAATAATGAATGCTCCTGTAAATGAAGGGCGATATTCTGTGAAGAGAGAGTGGTGAATTGTGCTGGGTATAACCTGAAAGATTTAGTGCTTTAAAATTTTACTCATCCTATCATGGGACATGGGAATTCAAACTCTTGGGGGCAACTGGTACTTGAGGGAGTGGGAAAGTTTGGATCTTGGGAGGAAATTTTAAGGCAAATATGGAGAGGAAAATAACCAGTGGAAGGTACAGATAAATCAGTGGTAGGCTGCATAATCAGAAACACAATAGAGGAACAGCCCTCCTAAGAGTCAAGATCCTTTCCTATGCCAACAATAATTTACATCATTCTAAGAATGAGGCACAATAGAAAAGAGGAATCCATGAAATAAGCTATAAACGGCAGTGGTTAAAACTGACTACTGGGGGCAATCTTAGGGTGGATATATTGGAAGCTTTGATTGCTTTTGGAATATAGAAAAAAGAGACAAGATAATTATTGCAGTCATGAATCAGAGAATAAGGATAAAATAGATAGAAAAGATGAGTAATAGTGAGGATGAGAAAAAAATTTTTTGGAAAAGGGAACAAAATTAAATTTAAAAAACTAAAGAATAAAATTAGTTGGAGGTGAGGAGAGAAAGGAAGGATATAATTGATTGAGAGGCAAAAGAGGGTCAGTGAAGAATTATATAACAGATAAAAGCAAGAGAAAAAAAAAAGAAACTAATATAAAAAACCCCAAAGGGAAAGGAATAACAAATGAAAGGAATGAAGCAAGGGTGATGGCAAGAGATCCAGTGAAAATAGAGCTAATTTTAAAAAGATTAAGGTAAAGCAACTAAAGGAAAATAGTACTATGTTTAGGAAAAGACATTATAACTTGGAGGGAACAGTATTTGAAACTGAATAGAAGAAAACTTAAACTTAACTCTCATGCTTTTAAATATGAACTGATTAAACTATCCAACAAAATGAAAAAGAGAAACATTGAAAAAGAAAATAAAACTTTACAATGTTTCTTTTTTTTTAATCCCCACCCCTACCCCCACAAAAGTTATAGTTAAGAAAAGATATTTATGTATACATATGTACATATTTAGATATACACACACACACACACACACACACACACACACACACACACACACACTTTTTTTCCTATCCTTCCTACCCATGGATCCCTTCTTTGTCTTCTTACTCCACCTTTTGCTTCCCCTATCCACCCAACCCTCCCCTCCCCATATTTCTTTATAGATTGTGGAGAGTATTGTATCCTTCATTGTATATATGTAGTATTGTCTTTTAAACCCATTCCCAATGTGAGTAGATTTTCAGAACTATGAGTCCCTCTACCCCCTCTAATGCCTCTGTGTCTGTTCCTCCTCTTCACCTCATTTGTATAAAATAATTACTATTTTCCCTTAACTTTTCCAATCTTTCTTTTGAGCTAGCCTATTGTTAATATGAATTTTAAACATATAGTGTACATTTCCCATGTTAAAAAAATAAATCATATATCCATGTTGAGTTTCTTGAAATTGACCTTTGATATTGGCTCCTACATATTAAATTTTCTATTAACTTTGGGTTTGGTTGATATAAAGTCCAGAAAATCTGCAAGTTCACTGAATGTCCTTTTTTTTTTCATTTAATACTATGGATAATTTTGCTGGATATGATATTTTTTGCCAAAGTCTAGTTCTTTTGATTGTTGGTAGATATAATTCCAGAACCTATGATCTTTTATTGTAGTTGCTGATAAGTCCTGTATAATTCTAATTATAGTGTTTTTTGTTTTTTTGCTTTTTCTTGTTTCTTTCACTTGATCTGGGGTTTTCAAAAGTTGTCAATAATATTTCTGTATGTTTTCCACAAAGGATCTCTTTGAGATGGTGATTAGTGAATTTTTTTCTATTTCTACTTTTTCCTCATGTTCTATCACTCCAGGACAAATTTCTTGGATTTTTTCCTGCATTATTATGTCAAGATTGGTTTTTTTGGTCACAACTTTCAGGCAGTCCAATTATTCTTATATTTTCTCTTCTTGATGTGTTGTTTTTTCTTATAAGATGTTTCACTTTCTATTTTTTCATTCTTTACATCTATGTTGTTATTTCTTGGTCTCTCATAGTTTCACTGGCTTCTCCTTGCCCAATTCTAATTTTCAGAGTCAGTTTCATCTTTGAGACTTTGTATCTCCTTTTTTAGTTGGTTAACTTTTTTCATAATCTTCTTGTTTTTCTTCTATGTTTTTTTAAAAATTTTTCCTCAGTGTTTCTCATTTGATTCTTAAATTCTGTTTTGAGTTTCTCCTATAAATTCTCTCTGAGCAGGAAGCCATTTCACATTACTCTTTTTTTTACTTAGGTGTCCTCCTCTGAAGATGAATCCCTATCTGCCCTGTTTCCATAATAGATTTCTATAGTGGGGTTCTTCTTCTTTGCTGGTTCACTTTTGCATGTGCCCACAGCCAATAGCACCCCTGTACTACAGGCTCTGCACTCAACAGTGAGTTGTTCCTTCTTGCCCAAGTTCATGTTTCTGCAGCACAGCTGGGCTTGGCATTCCCAATCTGAAGTTCCCTCAGTCTTCCTGGACTCAGACCCCAACTCCATAAACAGTCTTGGAAGAGAAAGTTTCTGTGGTTCCTGCAGAGGCTCCAGTCATACCTAATTAATCACAGGATTCCCCACTTAATATTTCTGCAAATCTAGCCTGGAGGTGTTTGCACTTCACACAGGTTAATCCTAACCTGAAGTCTTTCTTCAGATTTGGTTGGGTTGTACCTGTAGGACCACTGTTTTGCCCAAAATCTTCTTGATTTTTCAACCAGTTTATGTTTGCCCTGAGATGCAAATTTGTTCTATTTATGGGGGAAATCTGGAGAGCTTGAAATATTCCAACCTACTCCTCATTTTCCCAGAATCGTCCCCTACAATCTATTTCTTAGAAGTAACACATTTACTGAATAAGGATCACAACATAATATTTTCACCTTTTTCTTGTTGATTTTTGCTTATTTTTTTTTCTTCCTTTTGATCTGATTTTTCTGTGTGCCTTGATAAATGTGGAAATATGTTTAGAATAACTGTATGTGTTCAATCTATATTGGATTATTTGCTGTCTAGGGGTAGAAAGAGAAAGAGGGAGAAAATTTTAGAATACAAAGTTTTGCAAGGGTGAATGTTGAAAACTATCTTTGCATGTATTTTGAATGTTTTAAAGCCATTATAAAAATAAATAAAAAGCTGAAATGTTTCTATAATATAAAATTTCTATAATAAAAAATAAACACATTTTAAAAATAAAGACATACACTAAGTAAAACTTAGAGATTAGGAAACAATTTTATCATGCATCAAGTGAATCCAAAAAAGCAGGTTACAGTCAGTTTAACCGATAAATAATAATAATAATAATAAAGGTAAATAAGAAGTTTAATTATTTTTGAATTGCTAAATAGAGTAGATCAAAGAATAAATCACTGAAAGAATTAGTAACTATGTAAACAAAATTATAGGATGAAACAACATACTAGAATTTCTGGGTTTCAACTAAAGCAGTCCTCAAGGGAAAACTTGTGCTTCCAAACAGACA
The DNA here is from genome assembly GCF_048593235.1 of Sminthopsis crassicaudata. Classification (NCBI taxonomy): domain Eukaryota; kingdom Metazoa; phylum Chordata; class Mammalia; order Dasyuromorphia; family Dasyuridae; genus Sminthopsis; species Sminthopsis crassicaudata. Next base: position 257,591,276 of record NC_133617.1, on the reverse strand, counting down.
TTAATAAGGAGGGGAAAAAAAGAGGATGAATATGTTATGTATTTTTTATTAAAAACCCAGCAATTAAAAACAAAGTAGACACAAAAAGTAAGATGTTAAAAATTAGAGAAGAAATAGATAAATTTAAAACAGAAAATTGAGATGATAAATGAGATTAAAAGTTAATTCTTAAAAAACTAATAAAATTGGCAGATCTTTAGCTAATCTGACCAAAAAGAAGAAAGTAGAAAAGCAAATCAATGAAATAGCAAATGACTAAGGTGAAATCACAGAAAACCCAGAAGAAATAAAATGAATAATTAAAACATATTATTCACAGTGATATATTAACAAAACTGGGGCAGGAGGAGAAAAAATAGTGGAATACTTTTAAAAATATAAAATATTCAAAGACCAGTTGGTTTCTTATTCTTAACCCAATCTCAGAAAATGAAATTGATCTAACTATAATGAAACTACCAAAGAAAAATTTCCTGGTCCTGATGAACTCACTAGAGAATTCTATAAAACTTTTAAAGATGTCAGCACTATACTTCACAAGTTATCTCAAAAACTGAGAAAGAAACCACGCTACCAGAATCCTTTTATTTATACCTACCTAACCCAAGGAAAGATAGAAAACAGAAGAAAACTATAGGCCAATATTATTAATGAATATTGCCTCAGAAATTTAAACAAAACCCTCTTGGACTACAATGATTCATCTGAAAAATCATTCATTATGATCAAGAAGGATTGCACCAAGGATAAGGGTAGAAAACAACAGAATTTGTGATATTCTTTTTCTCTAAATTGTAATCATTTTCTAGGAGCAGATCTCTTGGGGAGCTTCTGGAGTCAGCCTTCCTTTCAGTTCAGTCAATAATCACTCCAAATGCAGCCAGGAGTTAAAGTCCAGATCCTTTACTGTCTCTTCCAAAATCTTATCTCCTTCACTTGGGGCTTGGCTAGTTTTCTGGAGGCCTTCTAGATCTTGCCTCTAGTCCTTTGTCTCTTCCACAAAGGTGGAAAATGGAATGATTCTTGACTTCTCCCAGAGAGTGGGATTGTGGGTTCCTGTGGGCTTGTGAATCTCCTGGAAGTCAATCCTAGTTGTGAATCTCCCAAAGTCCTCTTCTTGACCCTGAGAGCTTCTTGCTTATATGTCCACACTGAGTATACACCAATCATTATATCATGAGGAAGCCATTATTTGTTGTAGGATTAAATCAATACTAAATTAGATTTAACCATTGTCTCTTCAATCCCACTCAGTACCTTGTTTCAAGTTCTGGCCCATAACATCTCCTTGTAGGGTCAGATAAATCATACTGAATCATACTAAATTAGATAATTATTTTCTCTATTCATTCCAGTAACTTAGCATCTTGTAAGAATCCTAGCATCTCCCCCTTTCTTTTGATTTAGAACATAGGGTGGTCATGACCTCCCTGACTTCTAAAAGAAGTGAAAAGGAGGTGGTCACACCTTCCCTGACTTCTCAGGGAGATGAAAACATCAAAGGAAATGGGAAATCAAATCAGATTAGCGGGTTTCTGAAGGGGCTCACTTGAAACAAGTATACATAAATCCATCAATATGGGAGGTATTACACATAATTACATAAATTATATAAGCATATAGTAACATAGCACATGAGGAATTATACATATCCATAAGTCCTAGAAATAGCCCAAAAGGAACCCATTGTCCACTAGTTCATGTGCCAGGAATCCAATGATTCCTGCTAGTTTTCAAGTCCTGCAACAGTCTTTATCATCAACCATTTCTTTCAGCATCAGATGTTTCTTAGATCTTCTCCTTTGTTTTGAGGTTTTCCTCCTTTTCTGTCTCTCTCCAGGTGCTTGTTGCCATCCATGTGTTTCTTTCTCCATCTGTTTCCTTCTCTGTCTGTAAAAATGCAAGCAAACCCTCTCTACCACAGTTAAACTATCTAATTCCCTTCTATTTACCACTTTCTAAATCTCTTCTCATCATCTATCAACTAGATTGGAGATATTTGCACTGGACACTGCCCTGTTGGTTTAAAAAACTTATATTCTCTCCAATTGCAATCCATTTCTGCTATCTGATTGCTTTTTGGCTGAATAATCAGGGATTCCCTTTCTGCCATGTGATTGCTGTTCTGCTGATTGATCACATCAGAGTCCTGACCTTCTAAAGGCTCTTTGGGTAAAAATTCAGCTGCCATCATGCCCCACCTATCTTTAAGATTTATATCTTGGAGCTGGGCCCTGCCTCTCATGTCCCTGGCTCAGTCTGCATTCTGAGGCCCAGTGGAAGCCCTTGTGGCATTTTGGTCATGGGATTTTAAGTCTTCTCTCAGCCTGTCTTCTCAACCTATCTCCATATCTAAGCTCTTACTTGTCCAACTTTTCTACATTGAAAACATTGATGAGTTTCTCTAGAAGTCCCTTGCCAGGAGGGACCCTGTCTTTCCATGTTCATCATAGTCTGAGTATAATAAGCATTTGTGCCCACTGTAGCACAGCATCTAATGATCTCCTCTAAAAGAACATCTTTGTGTAGTCCCCATATAATCCTTTTGCAAACCTCATTGGCATTTTCCATAGCCAGATGTCTAGTCATTATTTCTGTAGCTGCATTTTCTCTAATGGTTCTTGTTACAGCTATTTGTAAAAGGTTCATTGGGACCTTGCTCTATTTTTGTGAAGGCTTCACCTCCATCTTTCTGTCCAGGGAGGGAACCCCAAGCTTTTATTGCAGCCTTAGAAATTTGCTCATACACTGTTATGGAATAATTAATTTGTTCTGAATTCTCTCCATACTGACATTTACCTGCTAGACGGTCAAAAGTGATTTGCATGTTAACTCCTGTTTGCCTATTGCATCTGACTTGAATCCTACATAATTCATGATACTCCAAAAGCCACAACAAATTTTGTCCAGGTTCTAAACATGTCCTTGCTATGGATTTCCAGTTATTAGGGGTTAGGATTTCATAAGCCAAATTATCTAGTAACATTTTAACATAAGAGGATGTAGCCCCATAAAGAGTGCAACCCTTTTTCAAATTCTTAATTTTATCCAAATCAAAAGGAGTGTATCTTCTCCTTTTTTGACCTGAAGAGTCAAGCTCTACAATCACAGGGTATGCATCTATAAAATCACTTACATCCTGTCCTTCATTTTTTGTCTTAACCAATGCCTTTTCTAATTTTATCATAGGCTGCTTTCATAGGTGATTCTGTTTGTGTTACTGCTCCTTCCCCTCATCCTTCTTCCTCCACCCATTAAGGGTTAATTGAGGGAGGAGGAGATGGGAAATGTTCCTGTTGTGAAGTACCATACTCAGAATTACACTTCACTCCATTGTTATCTGATTCATACTTTTTCACCTGGTTTAGTTGGATCCTTCCCCTCTTGTTCTTTCTTCTTTTTTTTCTTATTCTATAACTTATATAATTTCCTAGAGCCAGTTGTATTAAATTGTATTTATTAAGTGTGTCTTTGGAAATTGAGTCAGATCCATTTTTGTTGTAGTATTGACAAAGTTGCTCTCCTACTAATTTCCATTCCTCTAGATCCAATTCTTTTTCCATAGAGAACCAAGGAGATATGTACTGCACAGTTTTTAAAAGTTCAGTGATCTCCTCCAAAATTATAATCAATCCTTGGCTTTTCATAACCTTGACAATCCTTTCTAAACATTTTCTTTGGAGAGAAAGAGAAAGCTGTTTTCTAAAAATTTGCCCCATTCACTGAAATTCTACTTTAGCTCTTTAACAAAGTTTCCTTGTTGTACTTACCCTAATTTCTGGGTCAGAAAGACTTTTCCATTGGATCAGGATCAGAGGGTTTTCCACTGAAATCAGGATCCTGTCTGCCTCATGTTGGGCGCCAAAATGTGATGTTCTTTTTCTCTAAATTGTAATCATTCTCTGGGAGCACATCTCTTGGGGAGCTTCTGGAGACAGCCTTTCTTTCAGTTCAGTTCAATAATCACTCCAAATGCAGCCAGGAGTTAAAGTTCAGATCCTTTATTGTCTCTTCCAAAATCTTATCTTCTTCACTTGGGGCTTGACAAGTTTTCTGGAGGCCTTCCGAATCTAGTCTTTTGTCTCTTCCAGCTTCAGCTTCTAGCTCCCTCTGAATCCAAAACTTCCAGCCAGCACAAAAGTGGAAAATGGAATGACTCTTGACTTCTCCCAGAGAGTGGGATTGTGGGTTTCTGTGGGTTTGTGAATCTCCCAGAAGTCTATCCTAGTTGTGAATCTCCCAAGGTCCTCTTCTTGACCCTAAGAGCTTCTCCCTTATATGTCTCACACTGAGTATACACCAATCATTATATCAGGAGGAAACCATTATTTGTTGTAGGATTAAATCAGTGCTAAATTAGATTTAACTATTGTCTCCTCAGTTCCACTCAGTACCTTGTTTCAAGTTCTGGCCCACAACATCTCCTTGTAGGGTCGGATCAATCATACTGAACCATACTAAATTAGATAATTATTGTCTCTATTCATTCCAGTGACTTAGCACCTTGTAAGAATCCTAACAACAATTAATCATATTAAGGAACAAAACATCCCAAACTACTTATATCTCAATGTAAGTAGAAAAAAGCTTTGACAAAGTATAGCATTCCTTTGTGCTAAAAATACTTAAAAGTATAGGCATAGTGAGACTTATTTTTTATATTATAAAAAAAATCAAAAGCAAGTATCATATGCAATGTATGTAAACAAGAACTTTTTTCAATAAATAATACCTTTTCCAAAAATAAAAGTAAAGAAACAATTTCACTCTCCCCACTCTTATTTGATATAGCTCTGGAAATACTAGCAACAGCAATTAAACAAGAAAAAGAAATTGAAGTCATAAGGTTAAATAAAGAAGAGATAAACCTAACTCTTGTATTAATATAATGATTTACTTGTAAATTCCTAGGGAAATGGCTGCAACAGACAACAAAGATACCAATGGAGACAATTAATAGCTTCAGCAAAGTTACAGACTTCAAAATAAATTCTTAAAAACAACAGCATTTTGATATATGAATGTTATAGAACATTATTGTTCTGTAAGAAATGACCAGCAGGATGAATACAGAGAAGCTTGGAGAGACTTACATGAACTGATGCTGAGTGAAATGAGCAGAACCAGGAGATCATTATGCACTTCAACAATACTGTATAAGGATGTATTCTGATGGAATTGGATATCTTCAACAAAGAGAAGATCTAATTCAGTTCCAATTGATCAATGATGGACAGAATCAGCTACACCCAGAAAAGGAACACTAGGAAGTGAGTGTAAACTGCACTTTTGTTTTTCTTCCCAGGTTATTTTTACCTTCTGAATCCAATTCTTCCTGTGCAACAAAAAATTCAGTTCTTCACTCATATTTTGTATCTAGGATATAATATAACATATTTAACATGTATGGGACTATCTGCCATCTAGGAGAGGGGATGGAGGGAAAGAGGAGAAATTTTAGAACAGAAGGAACATGCAAGGGATAATGTAAAAATATGTACTATCAAAAAAAAGTTATAATTATAAAATTAATAAAAACAGCATTTCTATATAATAACAACAAAATACAAAAAGCAGTAATAGAAAGGTAAAGTCCATCCCAAAGAACTCTAAAAGATATAAAATGTCTAGGAATCAATTTCCCAAAGCACTTTGGGATCGTTTAGATTCAATTGAAACATTCCCCATTACAAAAGAACTAGAATATAATAGTCATTAAAAACCATTTGGAATTGGTTTTAAAAAATTAGAAAAATTAGAAAATGGAATAGAATAAGTGGCAAGAATAAGAAACAATAGAGCTCAATAATTTAATGTTTGATAAAAGATATAGATTACCTAGAAAGATATAGATTATTATCTAGGAAAATATTCCCTATTTTTATTATTTAAAAACTATTGGAGAGACTAGAAAATAGACTAGCAGAAATTAGGTTTATGCCAGCACCTAACACAATACATTCTAAATACATATGCCACCTTAATATTAAAGATCATACTGTAAAAAAATAAAGGAGAAATGGAGGATATGCTTTTCATAGCTATGAATAGAAGATTTAGTCTTAACATAAAAGAAATATAACCAATGACAAGAATTACTTTGATTACTTAAAATAGATAAACTTTTTCATAGACAAAATTGAGGAACTTAGGTTAAAATGGAAAACAATTAAATAACAAAAAGAATTGCATCAAATTTCTCAGATAGGAATTTGGTATTCTAGATATAGAAGTGAGCAATAAATAAAAATCATGGTTAAACAAACTGTGGTACCTGAATGTAATATAATATTACTATACTGCAAGAAAAGATGTGTGATGAATACAGAGAAGCATGAAAAAATCTACATAAATTAATGCGGAATGAAGTAACAAAACCAAGAAAACTATATATACAGTAACTTCAACAATATAAATGGAAAAAATAACAACACACCAAAAAACCTGAAATAAATGTAACAAAATTATAAATATATTGCAGGAATTGAAAGAGCACCCTCAATCCACCTTTTTGTGGATCTGGAAGGTCTCCATGTATTAAAGAGTGCACATGTTTTCAGATTTTGTTCAAGATATTCATCAATTATTCTGTTTTTTATTTCTCTAAAAAATACTGCTTGTTATATGAAATGGTACTTTGGGAGGGAAAAAACAGAGATATTTGAAATAACTATGATGATATCAAGATTTTTAAAACTGTATTTAGGAAATATTTAACAAAATAAATAAAAATACAACAGGACATAGATAATGTTAACTTATGGTTTTCTAAGTCAATATGAGACCATCAAGAATCCTTATGTTCAATTTTATGAACCCATTTCTATTTGAATTTGCTCCAGGTGAAGGGTTCTTTCTTATCTGAGGACCAAAAAGTTTGTTATTATTTTGATAACTACATTACAAATAATTGCTATCCTTTATAATCTTATGTTTTTTATTATATTCATTTAAAAACATTCAGCAAAGTGCCAAAATTCTCCATGACACACACAAAAAAGTTAAATCTCTGGTCTGGATCATCTAAATGCCCTTTTAAGTGGATATTATATAATGTTTAAAATTCAAGTTCTTTACTATTTTAAGATACAAATCCCTCTCTGTTGTTATTTATTATGATTTTTTTTTCATAGCCCATAGGCCAAGTTGTTTGGCATTCAACCAAAGTTAATATGAAATCAGATGTCTGACGCTAACTGTAAAACAAATTATTATCTGAGTTCTGAACTGCAAAGAAGTGGTTAATAGTTGAACATCTGTGTACCACTCACACATAGTTGCTGTTTCACCCACAAGCAGCTGTGGAGAGCACAGGCAAAACATTCCCTACATGGTGATAATTACAGTGTGGGTTACAAAGGAGGCACAATCACAAAAGCATGCAATCAGCATATGCTTTTTATTTTCTCTGAAGCGGGTCTAGCATGCCAGATCTAGGTCTAATATACATAAAATGTGTATCTTAGCCAGAGGAAAAGTGTATTTATTCAAATCTGAGTAAGTTTGAGAAACTAGCTTGATTTGAAAGATAACTTTTAGAGAGGAAGTTCAAATTTTACAGCCTTAATGAAAGTCAATGGGGGAATAATTAACCCCTTCAAAATGTCATCCTGGGCTCACAAATTCTAGAATTACCTGAAAATGAATAACAATTGTCTGTTATTTAAGGATTCATAGTTTTCTCACTTGTTTCTCCTCATGCTATAAATTTTAATAAAATTTTAAGACATCAATTCTATCAGTAACCTATTCCAAAAAGGTAAATCTGATGCCTATGAGAAGTTGACACATTTTCTTAGTCCATTTTGAAAATAATTGCTGACCATAAGCACAACTAATTGACATAAAAGTATATCTTAAATTCATTGATCTAAATCTCACCCATAAATTCCTCTACCTTTCAAGAAAGGCTTTAAAATAGTAAGTATTGGTAATCAGTTTTTACAAAAGAGAGGCTTTTTAATTATACACTTTTAGTCTGAATGTTCTTATAGGTAAGCAATGGACTGCTTGAAGACTTTGAGGGAAGAAATGGACTGCTTAAAGATTTTGAGAGAAGTTTAACAAAAGGAAGACAGGCAAATGGAAATTTCAGTAAAGGATTTCATAGCAAAAATTTTGAAAGAGAATTAATTTCTTATGTTCAATGGATAACAAATTTTGATTGGAGCTTTTATTATAAAAACCAATGAATAAATGAAATCACAATACTTATCAATAATTTTTCAAATTGTATTCTATCCCTGAACTGTAATTCATTTATACAATATCTTCTGATCACCAACCACATGCAAAGGACTGTGCTAGGCTCATTGAAGGAAACAAAAGTATGTAATGCATAATTCCTATCCTTGTGGACTTTACAATCCTAGTTGAGAATATGAAAAATATATGTCAGGAAAAACATAAATTCTTCAATATAAAACAAAAGAACAAAACAAAAAGTAACATATGATTATTTTGCAAATGAATGATTCAAGTGATAGAGTCAGACTAAACAGTTCTCTTCGACAAGACTTCACTGAGATGATAGAATTGGAGTTCGGTCTTGAAAAAAAATGATAGCATTTTTTAATAGTATTTTCACAGAGAGGAGAAGTCAGAACATTCTAGGATAAAGTTCAGCAGCATGAATTTATATAGATGGCATATTTAGTAAGTCAGTATGGTATTGTAGGTGGAGTGTTAGCCACAGAGTAAAAAGAATTTGAATCCTGTTTCTGATCCATATCAACTGTCTCACCAAATAAATTACTTAACTTCTCAGTGAGCTGGCCCAAAGCATCTTAAATTTTGAATTTTGACTCCATGTGTAAAATGGTAAAAATTCTGGCAACAGTAAAAGTTATCAAATTATCTGCCAAGATTTAATTCTTTATTTAAAAATAAAAACCACATTTATTTCATGCAAATATGCTTTCATCTTTCATAAAGAGTAAAATTATATGTATGCCAAAGAATCATTTTTAAATAAATTTCTTTATAATTTACTATCAGTAAATGTTTGATTTATATACCTGTTTTATATATCTATAATCTATATACCCAGATTTATATAAACATTTTTCTGGGCAACTGTTTAAGACTCTAAGTTACAGAAAAGTTGCTGACTCAAATTAACAAAAGGAATTTCCTCAAAGTAAGTTCTCTATACTAAGTGAAATTTCAGGTCAAGTCCCCTTCCCTATTTAGGAAACTGTGAAAGTAGAATTATAAAAATATAAAGCAAAGAGGCCTTAGAAGTAACCAATATAACCCCTTCATTTTAGAGCTAAAGAAAGCCAGGGTTTAGAGAGCTTTCATGACTTATCCAAGATCCAAGATCACAAATAATGTACAGCAAGGTCAATATGCAGATCCCATGTCTCATGTCTACCAGATAATTTGAGATCAGATTTTTGCTAGTCTTTAATACAACATCCAAAAATGATTGCACAAGTCAAAAGTAATGCAATTAAATTCCACAGATTTTATTTATGTACAAAACACTGTGTTGGGAATTGTAGATGCAAAACTAAAATTAAAACATTTTTTTTCTTCAGGGAGATTGCCGTTTACTGGTCAGACTCCTATAGACACTTTTAATAATCATCACTGTGTCAGGGTACTTGCCTTGTTTAAACATTTGCTAATGAAGTCCCACAAACATTATCTTAATCAAAACATATCAGATGACTACAAATTTAAAGGAAATATATTTAATGAAACAGTTTAGCAATGGAATTCAATTGGATATTAAATATTCCAGATACCCATACATTCCCAAATGTAAGTCAAATAAGTCAATTATTATAATGAAAATACCAAAAGAAAACAGAAATGGCCTCTACCTACAAACATGTGAATTGCTGCCAAAGCAGATATCTGTTTAAAACACAGATTTGTTTGAAAAAAAAAACTTTGAAAAAGAAAAAAGATATTAGCAGATTATGGCCAGAATTTCCTCAAAATAGTGAGAAGTAATGAAGAGAAAAATTAGTTTAAAAGGAATTGAAGAGTTGATGAGAGAGCTAAAAAAAAAAAGCAAAGTCATCTTGAGGGCATTTATAGATGAAACTGGAAGGACAAGTGTCTAAAAATGAAAAGAAATCTGTAAAAATCATTATAACAAACTGTTTTCAATATAAAAGATAGAGGAGCAACCATATTAGAACTCTAACATTCTAGTCCCAGATGATCTGCATGATGAAATAGAAACATCACTAAAGAAAATAAAAATGAAAAAAGCTAGATAACATTAATTACGCACAAAGAAGGTTTATTGGAGATAACACAATTTTGAAGTATAAGGGATCAGTTCTGAAGTTATCTAAAACAGAAAAAGACATCAAAAATAAGGAAGAAACTACTGGACAAAAAAAAAAGTGAACCAGGGACTATCAATAATTAAAGACCATATACCTACTTTCTCTAATATAATAACATTTTTATGAGAATAATATGAGAATGAGAATAACACATAAAAGTATCATTTGGTAAAGACACGAGAAAGGAACACATAAAATTTCACTATCTGTAATCTGTAACAGTCCTTATTTCTTCAATCATGTAATTGTCCTCTTCTCAAAAATAAACAAAAACCCTGTTGTACTTAGCATTCATTATGACTCAGTATATTCTGAACTTTAAAATTTAGGGTACTTTTCTGATGGGACTATACTATGCTTTTATATTTGTCCTTAATTATACATATTTGTTTCCATTTTTTAATAAATTTTAATATTCCAGTACTCTGAGGTCTGTGCCCAATGTATAAGAGGCCTTGTCCCATTCTCTTGGCCCTGGATACCTAGATAGCAAATGGCTTTAAAATCAATCATCTCTCACTTTTGCTATAAGACTGGCCTATTCTTTTTTTTCTGATCATGAATTTCTTTGAAAATATGCTACTACTTCTCTTACAAAATTCTTTTTTTCTATTGCATTGCAATTTGATCATATACACCATGTATCTTTTTTCTTCACTTTGTACATTCTTCAAATTCAATTCTTTAAAGAATGTAATATTTTATGAGTGACAGACATGAAGTACAATAACAATCCTAACAATATAAAGATGGGCTTTCCAGTAGTCTAACATTGTTAAAACAAAATAATCTCACCCTTTTACCTCCTACTGCTCAATTCTGGGCCCAGGTCATTATCCATTTGCAATATCTGCCCCAGATATGGGTGTTGACAGACAAGTTGTCATTCATCCAACTGTCTATCATATTTTGGAAGATTCCCCAGCCACTTGATTTTTTCCAGTGTAGATGAGAGGAAATTCTTCTGAGTGATTATGAAGTTCACTTAAAAGATTCTTCAATGCTTTGGGATTTGATCCAATCAACATAATGTTATCCTAAAACAAGAACACTTGGAGTAACTCACTATCTTTGGGAAATCCTTCTTATTCAAATTTTCCTGAATATATTCTATAACAGAGTATATTTCTTTCTGATTTATACCTCCCTTGATACAAATGATAAGAAAAAAAGGCTTCATTCTTGTCTTTGTATCCATAGCATTCAGCACTACGCTTGACATATTATAGGCACTTAGTAAAGATCTATTGATTATTCGCTGATTAGTTTCCAAATTCATATAGGCAGTTTCAGGGCTGTAATTTGAGCTCAGGTTCCCCAGTTCTAAATAGATTTCTCCTGATACTTTTTTGATTTCCTGATGCTCCAGGCTTTGTCATTATACCTCAGATGCTTTATTTCTCTATTACTCTCTCTAAAGGAGTATTCTCCTCCCATTAGTAAGTTCCTCCAGAAATCTATCTTTTGACAAAATTTCCATGCCAGCCATCCTTTATTCCTGCCCCAACTATTAGTATTCTTCCTGAAGCTAAGAACTTCACTATGACCAGGATAGTTGTAAACTGGAAGCTTTGTTATTCACTACTCAGTTCCAGGATCACAGATCTAGGGCGGATTGAGAAGTGGGGACTTTATAAAAAATGATAAAAAAAAATGTATAGTGTTGAGGACAAAATTTGAAAATAAATGAGAGCTATGAAAGAATTAGAAATAGAATTTGCAATTTGGCATAAAAGGTATAAAACTGTACCCAAGCAACAAACTCTCTGAAAATTGGAATGAACCAAATAGAAGCCAATGACTTCATGAGGCAACAAAAAATATTAAAATAAAATCAGAGGACTACAAAAATAAAAGAAAAGGTAAAGCATTTTACATTACATTAAAGCAGAAGGGAAACAAAAGTTGATGATAATAATTTCACATATCAGTTGTCCCTACATCTATGCAAATGAGGAGGGAGGAGTGGATGAGAAAGGCTAAGACTTGAACCTCATTTGAACTGTTCAAAAGAAAGAAGAATATGTGTGTGTGTGTGTGTGTGTGTGTGTGTGTGTGTGTACACATACACATAGAGAGAGACAGAGAGACAGCAACAGAGACAAAGAGAAGGAGACAGAGAGAGACAGATAAAGAGAGAGACAGAAATAGAAGGAAGGAAGAAGGAGGGAAGGAAGGAGAGAGAGTAGGATACAAATATATTTCAACAAAGAAATAAGGAAAGGGCAGAAAGGGAAAAGACAGGATTAGAAGATGAGCAGGGATGAGCTCTAAGCAAAATTAGTTCTAACGATGTACAATGGAGATGGAAAATGACAGAAATTTTAAAAATGCCCACAAATCAGAGAATATATTGAAAAATTATGGCATTTTTAAAAATGAAACTATTATACTGAACTCTTATTAAAGGAATGACTAACCAGGATACTGGAAGACTAATTATGAAACATGCTATCTTCTTCCTGATAAAGACATAAAACAGAATGAGACTTTTTTTTTTTTTGACATGGACATGTAGACATTTGTTTTGACTAATTATACATGTTTATAATAGGTTTTGTTTTTCTTGTGCTCTCAGTAGGGAAGGGAGAATAAAAAAGTGGATATTGGTTGATTAAAGTAAATAATATATATATATATATATATTTTAATGGAAGTGGGTTTGGGGCCAGTTTTCATCACCTTAGAGGAAAAATGCCCAAGGAAGTATGCCAGGCAAAGCTTTGCTAATCAACTCTGGCTCACTGAAACAATGGTTCTGTTTTTGTTTTGCTTTGTTTTGTTTTTTCCATTTCCCTCATTTCTAAAATCCCTTTTCCTCTTTGACAGAATTAATTCTAATTTAGGGCCTCCTAGTCAAATGATTCTCTGCCTCAGCTGCCTTTTGATTGCCAAGTCATTTTATTAATGTCACCTTAATTGTTTCTTGGAGACTCTACCTTGGGGAGTACCCATCTTCATACCTACTTCACCTAAGCAAATAGTATTATCAAAATAGTTACCTAGTGAGTACTAGAATCTAATATGGATGAGTCAGAGCAAGATAAAAATTAGATAGGGCTATATTTTGACTAAGAAGATAATCAAGGAACTAAAGAAAACACATTCTCATCAAGAAAACTCTTATGGAAATATTAAACCTCATTTCATCCAATGCCTTCACATTAATATTATTATTTTCAATTTAAGATTAAGCCATATGAAAGCTTATTTATGCATGATCAAATCAAATCAATGTCTTCCTAGATTGTTAACCACAGATCTAGTATGTCCTAAAGTAAAATAATTATTAGGGAGCACTGAATTGCATTAGAATATAAAGAATACACATAAAAGAAAATTACAGTGAGAGAGTTTTGAGTGAAGAGTATTTTCTTTTCTTTTGTGTCTTTTTGAATGTTTAAAGTAAAATAAACTTCAATGTAAGGACAATTTTGTAGAAATATTCTGCACATGCACAATTCAGAACATTTTATTTTTTATAAGATCACTAAAAAGTAGTATTCCCTCTCTAAATTTAGCCACCATGAAGTTCTGTTATCACAATACTAGGATTGCATACATACTGTAGGACTTTAAATTAAACAATGTATTATGAATGAGTGAAAATCCAGTGTGCCAAAAGATAGCTCCTATTTTAGCTTCTGTTTTGCTTGTGAGTTTCCAGTGGACAAGGCCATGTAAAGGAAAAGGGTTTTTTGTTTTTTTTAAATATGCTATTACCAACATTTAACTAAAATGACCTTGTACCTATTCTCCTTACTAGTTGGATTGTCAAAGTGAAACTCAAAAGGAATCTGTTTTTGTTATCACAGAGTTGTGTCTCTTTACCAGTTAATAGAATAAAGATGAGACAAAGAAGGAGTGATGGGAGTGTCTCAAGTAAGAAACTGATCTAGGCAATGGAGGCAGGAGTTTTATTTCTGATCCCAAGAAAACAGGCTCCTCTAGATCAAGACAACTAGACCCTCTCCCCCAAAAAGCTTCAAGTCACTTTAGCCACCAGAGGGTATGCTACTGATGAGGAGAACCCCAAAACTCTTTCTCTTTCTCTCTCTCTGACTTTAGGAATGAGCCATGAGGTAGGGCACTTGAAACTCCTTGAAGGAGAAAATCTCCTTCAACCCTGCCTCAGTGAGAGATAAAGTGATTTATCTAGGTGAGGCTGGTTGAGTCCTAAGCTAAAGAATTCCAACCCTATTCTATCGAAGATCTTCTATTCAGTTCAGCTCAAACTGTACCCAGCCCCATCAAGAGCAACCCCCAGCTTGTAGCCAAAGCCTATAAAAGAGCAAATCTAAAACCCTTTCTTTGCAGAGGTCCTAACATGCCATGCTATGCCAAGGAAACCTCTGCCTGCTGGAATAATATTCTCTTCCAGCACTACTCTTTCTTTATCCTCACCTATTTCCCTAACAAGACTTTATGCCTCTCTGTCAGGATTTCTCTACTAGAAACTTTATTTAGGCTGGCTTTCCAATGCCAATAATAAACCTCTTATGATCAGTCTAGCTTTTTTGAGTTTGTAAATTCCTTTACAAAGAACCTCTGCACCACCAGAGGGGGTTCCCAAAATTCCCTGCCCATGCTCTGAATCCCAAGGGGGGTGTAGGAGAGTCAAACTTCTCCATTTGGTTCCTTGAACCCCAAACCTGCCACTAGACCTCATCACTATCTATTAATTTGACCACAATAATAGAACAGAAGTTGGTACTGAATTTACCTGAGAGATTTATCTAAAATATAATAGTCTTGAAGTGAAGAGAAAGATTTATTTGCTTTGAATTCAATTCTATATACAGCAAATTTGCCCAGGTCAGGAGAATAAGATGATTTTTTTTAGTTTAACAAGGGTTCTCAAACTATGACCCGTGGGCCAGATGCCACGTTTATGTAGCCTGTCGGGTTATGGCAAATGGGCTGAGGGTTGGAGACAGAGTGTGAGTTTTTGTTTTTGATACAGTTATTGATACAGTTATTGATACAGTTATTTGATACAGTAATTGATACAGTTCACATATTTAAATTGGTACTTGGATTTGTGAGGAAAAATAGCAACCACAAAAACAATCAAGAGACTCCCAGGTTAAAAAAAAAAAAAAAAAAAAAAGTTAAAAGGATTTATTACAATCAGGTGAGGAAGGGCAACTCCCAATAGACAAGGTATCACTAAAGAAGTGCAAAGCACAAACTTCAAAACACAAAATTTATACACCAAAAGCCCCAAACCCACCTTGGCTTTTTCTCCTATTATTTGGAGGAGTCTGGGCTTATTCCAGAAACAAAAGAATATTAGTAAATAACAAACTCTTAATTCAAATTTCCTAGAGAACTGTTATACAATCAGACATTCCCAAAGCCATTGTCACCTTTAAAAGAAGTACTTAAATGCCAATTAAGAGTTGGTGGGAAACAAGAAAGAAATGTTCATCCAAGACAATAGAACACTTGCATATTTTTATCTATAGCTCAATTTGTTATTGTACTCTCAAGTCACAATTAGAGCAAAAGTCAAAATCACATCCTTATGAGAGGTTTTCACTCAGTTTATCCCATATAGATATAAATCCTTAAAGGAATTATATGACCTAATATCCATTCTCATCTGTGTTTTTGCCCAGAAAGATCTGTTTCCTCACTATTGCCTCCTAGAATCTCCAGTTTTCTTCAATTTTCATCCTACCTCCTATCAAAAGTCTTCCCTGCTCTGACCCAATTATTAATATTCTCTTCCTGTTTTAATCTTTCTATATTTATTTATCTCTACTTATGCTCCATCCCTCCAGTACAACATAAAATCATTGAGGTCAAGAGCTACTTCATTTTTGATTTTGAATTCACAGGGCACAACATAATTCTTAGTTCTTTATTTAAAAGAATTAAATTGAAATGGAGATCAATCAGGAAAGGGATATAGAAAGGAAATAAAACAGGCACAAACATAAACATTCAGAAGAAACAAAGATATTTAATCAATTAATAAGCATTTATTAAACCCATAATATTTCTGTGGCACTGGGGATAGAAAGACAAAAATGAGATATTTCCTACCCTCAAGGAGCTTTTATTCTGTCAGGGAGATAAAATATATAAAGGGAGAAGTATGAATAGAATAAATACAAAGTAGTTTAGGAAGGGAGGATCCTGGTGTTTGAGCAAAAGAAACTAAAGGATTTATGAAAAGGTAGTATTTCCTGAACCTTGAAGGTAGTAAGGGAGTCTATGGGAGGAAGATGAGGAAAGTGAGCATTCTAGGCATGGAAAACAAACATAATATTTTCACTTTTTGTGTGTTTTTCCTCTTTTGTTCTGACGCTTTCATAACATGACGAATGTGAAAGTATGTTTAATATGATTGTATATGGGGGCAGCTAGGTGGCTCAGTGGATGGAGCACCAACCCTGAAGTCAGGAGGACCTGGGTTCATATCTGCTCTCAGACACTTAACACCTCCTAGCATTTGACCCCAAATGCTTAAACAAAAAAAAAAAAAAAAAATATATATATATATATATATATATATATATATATATGTGTGTGTGTGTGTGTGTGTGTGTACATATATATATGTGTGTGTGTGTGTTTGTATATGTTTTGTAATGCTGGAGAAACTGAGGCAAGATAAAGATTAAAGAGTTTTAATATTTTATTTGAAAGGAAGAGATTGAGCAAGAGACCCTTGCCCCCAGGGATGATGTCCAAAGCATCCAGCCCCCAATGTGTGCTTTCCATGAAGTATATATACATACATGGCTCCAAGCTACCAGGGGATAGACCAAGACAGGGGTGGAGTCAGAGCACTGAGAGCAAGAAGAACTTTCAATCTAATTCTGACTGGGTGGGGAAAGGCATGAAACATTCTGATAAGATGGGATAAAGGAGAACAATGACAGAATGGGGGGAGGCTCTGACATTCTGTTAAGTGGGGAAGAGATGGAGTCATGATGTATAAGACAGAAGGTCATTCTCCTTACTGGATCATGATGATTAGGAGGAAGGAGTGGTGTCGCAAGATTGAGCAGAACAATTAGGAAGGGAGGCAGAACAATTTAGGAAAACTTCGGCAGGACAATTTAGGGAAACTGAGTCAAGACAATTAGGGAAACTGAATCAGGACAATAAAAGGGAACAGTGGCACAACATTATAACTTATATAAGATTGTATACCATCTTGAGGAGAGTGGAGGGGAAAGAGGAAAAAATGGAAATCAAAAGCTTATAAAAGTAAATGTTGAAAATGATCTTTACATGTAATTGAAAAAATAAAATATTATTAAATGGGGGGGAGGAAAAAGTTATATAACAACTTTATTATATATTTAAAGGGAATGGTAAGATTTCAGAAAAGCCTGAAGTGAGCAGAGCCAGGAAAACACTGTACACAATAACACAATTATTTAATGGCCAACTGTGATGGACCTGGTTTTTCTCAACAATGAGGTGATTCAAGGCAGATCCAATGGACTTGGTATGGAAAATCCATGTGTATACAGAGAGAGAACTATAGAGATTGAATATGAATCAAAGTATAGTATTTTTATTTTTTGTTTGTTTTCTTTCTCATGGTTTTTTCTTCATTTTGGCCTGAGTTTTTTGAACAATATGACAAATATAGAAATATGTTACAAAAGGATTATACATATATAACCTACACCAGGTTGCTTGCTGTTTTGGGATGGGGATGGTAAGAAAAGGAAGGAGAAAATTTTTAAATTTACAGAAATGAATGCTGAAAATTCTCTTCACGTGTATTTGGAAAATATATTATTGGGGAAAATTACATTAATTTTAATGAATAAATAAATAAATAAAATAACAAGCAATACATAACAGATTACAGTTTCATGTACAATCATCTTCTTCCCTCTCCCCATTTACTATGTTATGGAAATGCTTGTATTAAGCTTTTTTTTTTAAAGTTCAGAATAAAATGAGTAAAATTGAGAGAGAAAGAGAGAAAGGAGTTGAGAATGTCACCAATGTTTTGAAACTAAATTACTAGGATAGTGTTTTTTTCTATAGCAAATGTGTCAAAAAAAAAAAAAAAAAAATGGTTGCTACCAACACAGATTAGAATGTAATTGACAAATATTTGACACAATAAATTAAAAATTCAATGATATATAAAAATAATGTCACATTTTAAAATTAAGTCAAGATGCTCCCTTCAGGGGTCTTTTATATGGTTTCTATTTATTTTTTTATTTTTATTATTATTATTATAGGTTTTATTTACAAAACATATGCTTGGGTAATTTTTCAACATTGACCCTTGCAAAACCTTCTGTTCTGACTTTTCCCCTCTTTCCCCCCACTCCCTCCCTTAAAAATGGCAGGTAGTCCATTACATGTTAAATATGTTAAAGTATATGTTAAATCCAATATATGTGCACATATTTATGCAATTATCTTTCTACACAAGAAAAATCGGATCTAGAAAGAAAGAAAAAACCTGAAAAGGAAAACAAAAATGCAAACAAACAATAACAGAAAGAGTGTTAATGTATATTGTGGTCCACACTCATTTCCCATAGTTCTCTCTCTGGGTATAGTTGACTCTCTTCATTACTGAACAATTGGAATTAATTTGAATCATCTCATTACTGAAGAGAGCCACATCCATCATAATTGATCTTCGTATAATTTTGTTGTTGCCATATATAATGATCCCCTGGTTCTGCTCATTTCACTTAGCATCAATTCATGTAAGTCTCTCCAGGTCTCTCTGAAATCATCCTGTTGATCATTTCTTAGAGAACAATAATAATCCACAACATCCATATGTCATAATTTATTCAACCATTCTCCAATTGATGGACACCCATTAAGTTTCCAGTTTCTAGCCACTATAAAAAGGGCGGCCACAAACATTTTTGCACATGTGGGTCCCTTTTCTTTCTCTAAGATCTCTTTGGGATATGAGGCCAGCAGTAACACTGCTGGATCAAAGGGTATACACAGTTTGATAACTTTTTGAGCATAGTTCCAAATTGCTCTCCAGAATGGTTGGATTTGTTCACAATTCAACCAACACTATAGTAGTGTCCCAGTTTTTTCACATTCCCTCCAACACTGGTCATTATCTTTTCTTGTCATGTTAGCCAATCTGAGAGGTATGTAATGGTATCTAAGAGTTGTCTTAATTTGCATTTCTCTGATCAATGATTTGGAGCACCTTTTCAGTGGCTACAAATAGTTTCAATTTCTTCATCTGAAAATTGTCTGTTCATAAACTTTGACCATTTATCAGTTGAAGAATGGCTTGATTTCTTATAAATTTGAGTGAATTCTCTAGATATTTTGGAAATGAGACATTTATCAGAACCTTTAAATGTAAAAATGTTTTCCCAGTTTATTGCTTCCCTTCTAATCTTGTCTGCATTAGTTTTGTTTGTATAAAAATTAAATTATTATTATCATTAAATTATTAATTAAATAAAAATTTAAATTAAATAAAAATTTTAATTAAATTTTTAATTATTATTGTTAAGTTAAATGTAATCAAAATTATCTATTTTGTGATCAATAATGATCTCTAGCTCTTCTTTCTTTTTTTTTATTATAGCTTTTTATTTACAAGATATATGCATGAGTAATTTACAGCAATGACAATTGCCAAGCCTTTTGTTCCAATTTTTCCCCTCCTTCTCCCCACCTCCCTCCCAAGATGGCAGGTTGACCAATATATGTTACATATGTTAAAGTTCTAATTCTTCTTTCATCACAAATTCCTTCCTCCTCCATAGGACTGAGAAGTAAATTATCCTATGTTCTTCTAATTTATTTATAATCTGATTCTTTATGTCTAAATCATGAACCCATTTTGACCTTATCTTGGTATAGAGTGTTAAATGTGGGTCAGTGTCTCATTTATGCCACACTAGTTTCCAATTTTCCCAGTAGTTTTTGTCAAATAGTAATTTGACAAATCCCAAACACTAGATTGCTTTAGTTATTGACTGTTTTATCCTGTGAACCTAACCTATTATACTGATCAACTAGTCTATTTCTTACCCAGTGACAAATAGTTTTGATGACTGCTGCTTTATAACATAGTTTTAGTTCTGGTACAGCTAGGCCACCTTCATTTCATTTTTTTTTCATTAGTTCCTTTGAAATTCTCGACCTTTTGTTCTTCCATATTAATTTTGTTGTTATTTTTCTAGGTCAGTAAAATAGTTTCTTGGGAGTTTGATTGGCATAGCACTAAATAAATAGATTAGTTTAGCAAGTATTGTCATCCTTATTATATTCACTTGACTAATCCAAGAGCACTTAATATTTTTCCAATTGTTAAGATCTGACTTTGTGTGGAAACTATTTTGTAGTTTTGCTATATAGTTCCTGACTTTCCCTTGGCTGATAGATTTCCAAATATTTTATACTATCCAGTTATTTTAACTGGAATTTTTCTTTGTATCTCTTGCTATTGGATTTTGTTTGTGACATATAAAAATATTGATGATTTATTTGGATTTATTTTATATCCTGAAACTTAGCTAAAGTTGTGCATTATTTCTAATAGCTTTTTAGCTGATTCTCTGGTTCTCTAAGTATATCTGCAAAGAGTGATAATTTGGTTTCCTCATTATCTACTCTAACTCCTTTAATCTCTTTTTCATCTCATATTGCCAAAGCTAGCATTTCTAATGCAATATTAAATAATAATTGTGATAGTGGGCAACCTCGTTTTACTTCTGATCTTATTGGGAATGGTTCCATTTTATCCCCATTACATATGATGCTTACTGATGGTTTTTAATAGATGGTACTGACTATTTTAAGGAAAAGTCCATTTATTCCTATACTCGCTAGTATTTTTAATAGAAATGGGTGTTGGATTTTATCAAATGCTTTTTTTGCATCTATTGAGACAATCATATGTTTTTTCTTAATTTTCTTATTGATATAGTCAATTATGCTAAAAGTTTTTCTAATATTGAACCAGCCCTTCATTCCTGGTATATATCCTACTTGGTCATGGTTTATTATCCTGGGATGATTTTCTATAATCTCTTTGCTAATATTTTATTTCAGATTTTTACATCAATATTCATTAATGTTTTTTCTTAATTTTCTTATTGATATAGTCAATTATGCTAAAAGTTTTTCTAATATTGAACCAGCCCTTCATTCCTGGTATATATCCTACTTGGTCATGGTTTATTATCCTGGGATGATTTTCTATAATCTCTTTGCTAATATTTTATTTCAGATTTTTACATCAATATTCATTATGGAGATTGGTCTATAAATTTTTTTCTCTGTTTTCAACCTACCTGGCTTTGGTTTCAATACCATGTTTGTATCATAAAAGGAATTTGGTAGGAATCCTTCATTCCTTATTTTTTCAAATAGTTTATATAATACTGGAGTTAATTGTTCTTTAAATATTTGGTAGAATTCACATGTAAATCCATCAGGTCCTGGGGATTTTTTCTTAGGCAGTTGATTAATAGTTTGTTCTATTTCTTTTTCTAAAATAGGAACATTTAAGCAATTTATTTCCTTCTCTCTTAATCTGGGCAGCCTATATTTTTGTAAGTATTCCTCCATTTCATTCAGTTTATCAAATTTACTGGCATAAAATTGGTCAAAGGAACTTCTAATTGCTTTAATTTCTTCATTAATGGAAAGTTCTCCCTTTTCATTTTTAAGACTAATAATTTGATTTTCCTCTTTCCTTTTTCTAATTAAATTTACCAAAGGTTTATCTATTTTGTTGATTTTTGCATAAAACCAAGTCTGAGTTTTATTTATTAATTTAATAGTATTTTTTTACTTTCAGTTTTCTTCTCTCCTTTTGTTTTTAGAATTTCAAGTTTGATATTTGATTGGTGGTTTTAATTTGTTCAATTTCTAGCTTTTTTAGTTGTAAGCCCAATTCATTGATCTTCTCTTTCTCTATTTTATGCAAATTAGCCTCTCAAGATATAAAATTTCCTCTTATTGCCTCTTTGGCTGCATCCCATATATTTTGGTTTGTTGTCTCATTATTGTCATTCTCTAGGATGAAATTATTAATTGTGTCTATGATTTACTGTCTCATCCATTCATTCTTTAGGATGAGATTATTTAGTTTCCAATTACTTTTTGGTCTATTATCCCCTAGCTTTTTATTGAATGTAGTTTTTATTGCATAATGATCTGAAAAGAATGCATTTACTATTTCTGCATTTTTGCATTTGATTTTGAGGTCTTTATGTCCTAATACATGGTCAATTTTTGTTTCATGAACTGCTGAGAAGAAATTGTACTCCTTTCTGTCTCCATTCAATATTCTCCAAAGATCTATTATAACTAACTTTTCTAGTATTCTATTTACCTCTTTAACTTCTTTCTTATTTATTTTGTGGTTTGATTTATCTAGCTCTGAGAGAGCAAGGTAGAGATCTCCCACTATTATAGTTGTCTATTTCTTCTTGCAGTTCTCTTAACTTCTCCTTTAGGAATTTAGATACTAAACCACTTGGTGCATATATGTTTAGTATTGATATTGCTTCATTATCTATGGTACCCTTTAGCAAGATATAGTTTCCTTCCTTATCTCTTTTAATTAGATCAATTTTTGCTTTTGCTTGATCTGAGATCAGGATGGCTACTCCTGCTTTTTGTTGTTTTTTTTTTACTTCACCTGAAGCATAATATATTCTGCTCCAGCCTTTTACCTTTATTACATATGTATCACTCTGCTTTAAATGTGTTTCTTGTAAACAATATATTGTAGGTTTCTGGCTTTTAATCCAGTCTGCTATCTGCTTATGTTTTATGGAAGAGTTCACCTCATTTACATTTACAGTTAAAACTACTAATTCTGTATTTCTTACTATCTTATCTCCAGATTATACTTTTCTCTTTCCTTTTCCCCTTACTCCCCTTCCCAGTATTTAACTTATGAGCACTATTTGCCTCAAGCAGTCCTCCCCCTTTAGAATCCTTCCCACTTTAGAGTCTCTTTCCCTTTCTTATGCCTTTCCCCTACTATTTCTATATTCCCTTCTAATTAACCTATCCCTTCCCTTTTCTCTTTTCCCCTCCACTTTTCAATAAAGTGAGAGAAGTTTCTCTGTAAACCAAATATAAATAATATTTTCTCTTTGAGTCAAATCTGATGAGAGTAAGATTCACACAATGTTCATCCTCCTCCATTCTTTACCTCAAATACAATAGATTTTCTTTACCTCTTTGTGTGATGCAATTTCCCTCTTTTTACCTCCACTTTTTCCTTTTTCTGGTACAATCCCCTTTCCTCCTTTTTTATATTATAACAATTATACATGTACTAAGTATAGCCATAACAGAAATACAGTTCTCAAGAGTTCTTTTTACCTTTTTTTAATGCTTCTCTTGAGTCCTATATTTAGAGGTCAACTTTTTTGTTTACCTCTGATTTTTTCATCAGATATAAATGGAATTCACCTGTTTTATTGAATGTCCATCTTCTTGCCAGGAATAAAATGCTCAGTTAATGGGGTAGTTTATTCTTGGCTGCATTCCAAGTTCCTTTGTCTCTTGGAATATCAGATTCCAGGTCCTTTGATCGTTTAATGTGGAAACTGCTAGATCCTTAGTAATCCTTATTGTGGCTGCTCGTTATTTGAATTGGTTTTTTCCAGCTGCTTGTAATATTTTTTCTTTGTCCAATAATTTTGGAATTTAGCCACAATACTCTTTGGAGTTTTAATTTTGGTGTCTCTTTCAAGAGATATTTGATGAATTCTTTCAATGGCTATTCTATGACATCTTTGATGATTTCCCGGAAAAATAGTGTCTAGGCTCTTTTTTTCATAATGGTTTTCATGGAATCCGATAATACTTATATTATCTCTCCTGGATCTATTTTTCAAATCTGTTGTTTTCCCAAGTAGGTATTTAACATTTTTTTTTCTATTTTTTCATTTTTTTGGTTTAGCTTGACTGATTCTTGATGTCTCATCAAATCATTCATTTCCATTTGTTCAGTTCTGATTTTTAATGAATGATTTTATTCATTTACTTTTTTTTACTACTTTACTGTCCAATTGAGTTTTAAATGAGTTGTTTTGTTCTATGGAATTTTTTTCCATTTCACAAAAATTTTTAAAGAGTTATTTTCTTTTCCCAATTCACAGATTCTATTTTCCTGGGAGTCCTTTACCTTTTACAATTCACATATTCTGTTTTCCAGGGAGTTGTTTTCTTTTTCCTATCTATCTTTTAATGAGTTATATGCCTTTTCCAAATCCTCTTGCAAAGTTTTCCTTTTTTTCCCCATTTTTCTTCTAGCTTTCTTTTAAGATCCTTTTTAATTTCTTCTAGGAGAGCCTTGTGTGGAGAGACAATCTGCTTTTAGTCTCCTCAGGCTTTGAAATCTGTTCTCTTTCACTGTAGAAGCTATCTATAATTAGAGCTCATTTTGCCTTTTTACTCATTAAAAAAAAAATTGGGATCTGCTTTTAGGGCAAGGAAGACTTTCCAAATTTCCTCTACAGACACCAGAAAGTGGCAGTGGAGCAACAGTGGCTGCACTGGGATGGTGATGATTCACTCCTGGTGCTGGGTGGGTGTGGCCAGGTCCCATGAGATGCTGGTACTTTGAGGTACATTCTTTACCTTTTGTGTTTGTGTTGGATATTGATCCAACTTCTCTGCTGATCTAATGGCTTGCAACAAGGGCAGAATAGCCAACACTGTGGTAGAGTCCTCCCTGTAGGTTCTCCACCCACCAGAGACCAGACTCTGTCCTAGGTCTGCTCAGCATACACTGGTCTCTGTGCTCTGCCTCCCAGCCTGTGCTGGCCTCCTCCCAAGCTCAACCAAACCACACCTTTTCTGGTGACCTTTGAAATTATCTTGTGCTGGTAATTTGCTTCACTCCCAATCTTCGTGGATTCTACCAGTTCAACACTATTTCAGAGACTGAATTTCATAATTAGTGTGAAGTTGTAGGAGAGCTCAGAAAGAAACATGTGTTCTCTTCACCATCTTGGCTCCACTTCCGATCCCCCCCCCCAGTTTCTATTTGAATTTGTACATCATTGCTCCATAGCAGGAATATGCTTCCTTCTTAAGCTGCAAAATTCTCAATTGAAGCCTTAATCAGATTACAATGTAATTGGGAAATGTGTAAAAATTAAATAAAAATATGGTACAATGTAAATAATATTAATTTGTAGTTTTCTAAATAAAATCAGTTTATATCCATCTGTTCCTCTTTGAGTTTCACAACCCTGCTCTATAGTAATAGGGCAATATAGGGGGGGGAAAAAGAGATTTCAGAGGGAAAATAATAAGTTCAGTTTGGGAACATTTTGAGTTTGAGATTCCTATGAGACTAGATGTGAATAAATAGATCTCTAAATTATCTGCATAAAGATGAAAACTAAATCAATGAGAGCTAGTAAGATTAAGTGAGAAATTATAGAATAAAAGAGGATTCAAGTCATAAGCATGGAGGACACCCAGAATTATTCGGTATGACAGAGATATAACCAACAGATAAACTGAGAAGGATCAGTGACTTTGATAAGAAGAAAACCAAATGAGAACAAAATAAGCAAAAAGAAAAATATAGAGGAAGGAATACCCAACAGAAAATGGTCTCAACCTTGTCAGATTTTGCAAACAGTTAAAGAAGTTAAAGATTGGGAAGAGGCCATTCAATTTTTCAATTATTTGATTGTTGGTAACAGGTAAGGACAACTTCAATTGAGTGATGAGGGAGAAAAACAGATTAGAGAGGCTTTAGGAGAGACAGAAGTGAGAATTAGTTTTTTTCAAGGAGTTTAACTTAAAAAAAGGAAAATAAATATATGTCAATAGCTGGTAGACAAAATAAATCTAGTGAGAATTTTTTTAAGGCTATGGGAAGACATGTCTATTTGTAAGATTCAGGGAAGAAATCCCTAGAGAAGGATAGATGAAAGAATAGAGTGAGTTAAGATGATAGTGGAGACAATTTACTGAAAATGACAGAAGGAGATGGAGCACTATGTTATATCAGAAGAACAATGAAATCAAATAGAAGAGAGGATAACTTCATGACTTTAAGAAAAGGAGAAGAGAGTTCTACTTTCTGGCAAAGGATTATTCTATAGCTTGTGTTTTGTTAGCCTGGATACTGTCAGGAGTACTAAGGGGCTATAGAGACCTACAAATCAAATTCAGATGTTACCAGAAAAAATCCAAGATAGAGCAAAATAAGACAATTTTGCTATTCTCATAGAAAATACCAGATAAATACATGAAAATCAGAGATAATACTGTGGGATGGAAAGAATTCTTACTTTGTTACATGGTGACCTCTCTCTGGAAATGCTCCCTTAAATATAAGACAAAGATATTTGGCTATATGCACTCTGGGTTCCTTTCTAGAGTTAAATTTTCAATCCTTACGGTAGAATTGTGAAACTAATCATCAAAATTACAGTAAAATATCACAAAATGATATTGAGAGAAAAACTAAAGGTGGGCCTGATAAACCTATGTTAAGGGCCAAAGAACAAATGACAAATTACATATGAATTTCACAGACCTGGAGTATTTCAAATTTTAAGTATTGATAAAAAATCCTGCCCTCAGAAAACATTAAAGTTGCCACAAACCTATTATCTGATTAAACACCAATCTAATAATAAAAGGACAATCTGCTTATAGATAGTTTCTTGGCAGAAGAAATAATAGTTTTAGACTATTTTGTGTCATTTTCCACAAGCTGTTTTATCTTTCCATGATGTTAACAAGCTGCTAAGATTTTCTATTTTAAAGGTTTAATTTAAGTTTAACAATAAGAATGGCCATAAGCAAATTAGGAAAATAAGGAATAGTTTACCTGTCAAATCTATGGAGAAAGGAAGAATTTATTACCAGCCAAGAACATTATGGAATGCAAAGTGGATAATTTCTGTTACATTATATTAAAAAGAATTTGCACAAATAAAAGCAGTGCAATCAAGATTAGAAGAAAAGCAAAAAACTGAGAAATAATTTTACATCCAGTATTTCTGATAAAGGCCTCATTTTTAAAATATAGACAGACCTCAGTCAAATTTATAAGAATACAAGTCATTCTTCAATTGGTAAATATTAAATTGGTAAATTGGCAAATATTAAAGGATATGGACAACTAGTTTTAGAAGAAGAAATTAAAGGTATTTATAGTTAAATGAAAGATGTTCTAAATCATTATTTGTTAGAGAAATGCAAATTAAAACAACTCTGAGGTACCACTTCCTATCTATTGGATTGCTTATGGTGACAGAAAGGAAAATGATAAATGTTGGAGCAGATGTGGAAAATTGGAATACTAATGCATTTTTGGTGGAGTTATGAACTGATCTAACCATTCTGGAAAGAAATTTGGATCTATGTCCAACAATATCACTTCTAGGACTATATCCCAAAGAGAACATAAAAAAAAGAGAAAAGGATCTACATATAAATATTTATAGTAGCTTTTTTTGTGGAGATAAAGAATTGGAAATTGAGGGAATGCCCATCAACTGAATAAGTTGTGATACTGTTGTGCTATAAAAATGATAAGCAAGCAAATTTCAAAAAATCAGGAAAGACTTATATGAAGGGATGTTGAATGAAGTGAGCAGAACCAGAACATTGTACTCAGTAACAGCAATACTGTTCAGTCATCAACTATGATTGACTTATTTTTTTCCCCCCACAATACAATGATTCAAGACAATTCCAAAAGACTTATGATTGAAAATATGGTGCATGTCCAGAGGAAAAAGTATGGAGTATGGATGTAAATTGAAGCATACTATTTTCTTTTTTTGTTTGTTTTTTTCTTTCTCATGATTTTTTCCTTTTATTCTGATTCTACTTTCACAACATGATCAATATCATTAATATGATTGTACATGTATAATCCATATCAGATTTCTTACTTTCTTGGGGAGGAACAGGGCAGGGAAGGAAGGAAGAAAAATTTGAAACACAAAATTTTACAAAAATGATTTTTGGAAACCACCTTTCAAGTAATTAGGGAGAAAATTAAGCACTATTAAGTGGGGAGGACAATAAAATTGCTTTATACTTTAAAATTATTATTTCTTGCTAATGATTTTAAATTATTTTACATTGTTAACACATATTTATGCAATATAGATCGATCAATTGATAAACATCTTTTTAAGCACCTACCATCATCACTGTGCTAAACAGTGAGGATACCAAAATAAGCAAAAGATAGTCCATGCCTTCAAAGGGTTTACAATCTAATGTGGGAGACAACATGCAAATATATATTAAACAAGTTACATATAGGATAAATGGAAAATAATTAACAGAGGAAAGGCATTTGGAATATAAGGAGAAGGGAAAGGTTTGCTATAAAAGATGAGATTTTAATTTAGGGACTTATCAGAAACCAGGGAAGAGAGCAAGTAGAGTTGAGGAGGGGAGCATTCCAGCATGTCCAAAAGGCACAGCCAGAGAAAATGCCCAGAGTCAAGAGATGGCATGTCAGAAAAGAGGAGGTATATTCAAGAAATGTTGCAAGAATGAAACTGACAGGCCTTGTCAATACCTTGTGTAATGTTTTGGTTAGCTTTCTGGAGGTCTTGGAACCAGCTTTCATTTCAGCAGAATAATTACCATGAGAATAGCCAGAGATAAAGTCCAAAAGTCTTTATTGTCTCCTTCACAGTCTGTCTCCTTCACTTGGGGCTTGGCTAACTTTCTGGATGGCCTTCAGATGAGACTTGGTTTCAGTGGAGAAATAAAAGAGAGCTACCAGGAGCCTAATCAAAGATGGAATGTCTCTCCCTGGCTACCAGACCTTGAGTTCCAGCCTCCAGTCCTCTGTCTTCTCTGAGTCTGTCTCCAAGTCCTCTCTAGCTCTGACTCTGACATCTTAAATACTCTTTTACAATTAAATCCATCCACCATACCAAGTATAAGCCAATCATTATATTACTAGGGAACCATTATTTGTTGTAAGATTAATTCAATCATACTGAACATAGAGAACTATTAATTACCATGCTAAACTAGATAAGCATTGTCTTATCCATTCCACTGAGTTAACACCTTGTAAGAATCCTTGTTTCAAGTACAGAGTTCTGGCCCATTACAACATTGGACATAGAAGGGAAGAGTTAGTGAAGAATTTGGGATGACTGCCTAGGTTCTAAACCTGCATTCAGAATATGACTTTGAATTTAGTCTTACAGGATTATGAGCTGTGTGATACTGAGCAAGTCACCTACCCTCTGTTTGCCTCAATTTCCTGAACTGCAAAATGGGAGTAATAAAGCACCTACTTCCTAGGGCTGTTGTGATGATCAAATGAGGTATGTGTAAAGTATTTAGCACAATACCTAGCACATAATAGACATCATGTAAGTGCTTATTTCCTCTTTCCTCATTAGAATATAAATTGGTTGCTATCTTGCTTGTATCCCTAAATCTGGCCACATCAAGCACCAATACCTAAAATCAAGTGCTTAATAAATGTTTTGGAAATGCTATCTGTTTGTACCTTAGTTATTTATTGTTATTATTCTCAAATTATTCCTGATAATCTATAAAATCTATCATTGAAATAAATTTAGGTTAATTTAGTTAGCATTCAATTACTTTGCATATTGTCTATGCTAATGTTTCTTCCACAATGATCGCAGTTTTATTTTTCCAAAATAAGTAAACATGGCATTTGAAAATACTTTTAACAATCATTACATATATCTCTACAAAATTTCTTCATGATCTCATGATCTGGTTCATTTTAGATTCAATGCTCACATATCTAGAATCACCAAAGAAGTTCATCATTGATACTTCTTCAACATCACTAGGGATTGTCCTCTGAGAGAACACATTGACACCTTTTGCCCATGTCAACCAATGTTATATATTTTTACACTCAAGGAAGAAGAACTACTTGCAAGTAGAGCCACATGACAAATGAAGGTGATACCTTCTCAAAGAGCCAGAGTATTCACAACATGCACAATGACTCAAAGAATCTATATTATCTCCTAAATGTCTAGCCATTTGTTTAGTACTAGATCCCCTGGATGTTATTTTTAGGCATAGATTTCCTACTCCTAATAATTATTAATTTTTTTTTAAAATGTTCGATATATTTTTATGCCTTTTGGTTTTGTATCTGTTTTCTTCCATCCATAATCTCCAAAATGAGCCTTTTCCTAGACAAGAAAAAAAAAAGTGCAATAAGAAATCAGGGAAAAAAAAAAAAAAAGATCTCTGAATAGTGAATTGGGAAGCTTTATGGAAAATTTGGGATTTGAGCCATAGCTTGAAGCATAAAGAAAACTATTATAATTTTATGGGAAACAAGAATGTTTGATTTAAATTTTGTGAGTATTTTTCAAGTTGGATACTCACATTTTGAGAACTATATTTGTTGAATTTGTTTTGTGATAGAATTTGGGCATTATGTCCAATTGATTATATGTTGCTGCATTTGATCCTAAAATAAATGTTACCATGACATGATCAATGGGAAGTAATAAGTTAGAAAACAAGATTTTATTGTAGTCCATATTTGATGGCTTGAATGGTGGTTTAAGAGTGCAACTGCCTTTCTTTCTCTTTCCCAGGCCAACTGCATCCTCTGTATATAATTTCTGTTATCTACTGATTGAATTTTGTTTTCTACTTATAAAAAATCCTCCAAGCTACACATACACATGTTTTTTAAAACTTCTAAAACTATTTCTTTATAATCTAGAGTATGGAGGGTATTTTTTAATCTCTTTGACATTTTGGGAGGGCTATGCATTAAAGGAAAGTTTTAGGGCATCTCCATGAAATACAGTTTTCATTCTTTTAATGTTCATGCTACTTTACTTTCCATTATGCACCAGAAATACTAGAACTATTGATTTAAAAACCATCTGGCCAGTTTCTAATAATACATATAATATGAGTTTGGAAAACTCTTTTGGCAATTATTAGGTTTTCTCTCTTGGAATTTTATAAAAAGAATTGTTTGATCTGATAAGATGCAAAGGCCCTAAGCTAGAATTTGAGAATAATGAAGTAACTATATCATCACTTTATATTCTAGTACTATGCCAAATTCCCAAGAAAAAAATGACATTGAATTAAGCTAGTAACCATTAAAGATTATGTTATATGCTAAATGATTATATGTAAAGGGCTAGAACTGAGCAGATGCAAGGTAACCTAGCACTTAGGGCTAATTACCAATTGGACAATTCTCTATTAACATATGCTTGGAGAATGACCCTCCCCAACTATTCTGTGCTGGATCGGTGGCTGTGGACAAAAGAAGGAAAAGAGAGAGATGAGAGAGTGGAGTAGGACAGGCAGGATCATTCTTTTGGTGGTGGAGAAAGAGGAAGGAGGTGTAGAGATTGCTAGATCTAATCCCCTGACTGTGACCCCAAAAGACCAAGAATAAAGACTTTTGCTTATCCTGACTATGGCTGATTTTAAGATATCTAGGGTCACAATGATTATATCTAAATATCTAAAATATTCCAACCCAAAGATTCTACTGATAGGCACATAACCCCAAATAAAATGGTCAAGTATGAAATATTATACAGTGATGAACCATCAGTGACTTAGCTATTCTGATTAATACGATGATCTAAGACAATTCTGAAGGGCTTAAGATGGAAATGTTCAAACATCTCCAGAAAAAGAATTCATGAAGTCTGAATGAAAACTGAAGCATAATTTTTCCACTTTCTTCATTTTTTCTTACTTTTTAAGCAACATGGTTAACATGGAAATGTCTTATATGATTTCACATGTATAATTTATATGCCATTTCTTGACTTTTCAATGGATGGGAGAAAAGTGAAAGGGAAAAAGAGTTCAAAATTCTTTTTTTAACTAAATGTCCAAAAAAAAAAAAAAAAGAAACATTTAAAAAGAAAAAGAAAATATTTTTAGCAGCATTTTTGAAAACAACAAAGAACTGAAAACAAAATATATATGTCCATCAATTTGGGAATGGTTAAATGGAGCATGGTACATGGATGTAGTAAACTATTGCTGTGCTATAATAAGAAATGATGATTATGAACAACAAAGAGAAGCATGGGAAGACTTGTATTAATTGAACCACACAATATATAGAGAGACTACAACAATATATAAATATATTTTTAAATCCTTTACATTATTTAATTATAAAGATCAAGTTTGATTTTTGAAGAAGAAAAGAGAAAATGTATTTCTATCTCTTTTTTTATAGGGGTGTCAGACTTGAATGCAGAACACTGCACAAACTGTCAGATTTGGTTGATGTATTAAATGATTTTGTTGAAACTGCTTTTTCTCTTTCTAAGATCTCTTTAATGGTTCTTTGGAGGAGAAATAGACACATGTGTAATACATGTGCATATATTTATGGCATATATATGCATATGTGTGGTAACTTGGGTAATATGTAATATTGTTTTGTATATTATCATATATTCTAATACTATAACATATGTACATGAACATTTATCTGGCTAGGTTTGAGGACTCCAGGAAGCAGCAACACTTATAGCATATGTGTCCTCAGACAAGGGATAGATTAAGGTATAGATATAGATACAGTTATAGAATATGTAGATATAGAAATAGATATATATGTAATTGTAGGTATAGCATGTGGGTATTTACATATGATATATAGATTTATGTTCATATGAATTATTTGTACCTTCCCTGTGAGCCTTTCAAACTCCTATTGGTCTGATCAGCCACAATTGGACACACTGTACATTGATCCTAACATGGTGATACATTTTGATTCTTTTCAAGAATGAATAGATATAGATATAGATATCCATATAGACAGATGCATGTACACACACACATACATGTAAAATAAACATTGGTAATTTTTAAAATATGAAGGAAAGTTAGACTAAAAATATTTATATTACCCCTCAATGGCTATAACAAAAGTTTGGATATTCCAGAATGGAAAAACTGATTGTGTTTTAACCCATATGAAAAAGTAGGTAGATGGGAAGAGGTAGGTAGGTGGCCTAGTAATTAGAGCTCTGGACCTGGAGTCAGGAAGACCTGACTTCAAATTCAGTTTGTATAATAGCTGTGTGATCCTGGGCAAATCACTTAGCCTCTGTTATTCTCTGTTTCCTCATCTGTAAAGTTATTATGTCTATCTTTTAGAGATTTTATGAAGATAAAATTAAATAATTACAAAATGTTTTGCAAATCTTAAAGCTTTCATTGAATGGGTGTGGTCTGTTGAAAATCTTAGCTTAAAAAGATCAAGGACTCCTATTGTATCCAAGACCAAGGTTTCCCATTGCATCCACGGCCCTCTCTAGTCATCCCAAACTATAATTGGCCATTGGACCCAGATGGCTCTGGAGGAGAAAGTAGAAAACTAGAGTTCTGAAATGTACTCCCTATAGAAAATTTTGTTTAAGAAACTTAATATAATCTGCCATATGTCAAATTAACTGGAATGTAAACTCCTTGAAGGAAGGAACTGTTGTTGGGTTTGGGGGATATTTTGTTGTAACGGGCTGTTGTCTCCAGAAGCTGCCGATCGCTCTCTGGAAGAAGATCTGCTGTGTCAACTCAAATCTCGGACAGATTCTTCTTCCTGTAGAGAGCCGTTGTATCCAGACAGTTGCCATCAACTCAGATCCAGAGAAGTGATTTCCCTTCCTGCAGAGAGCTGCCTTAAGTCTGGTCTAGAGCAGAGACTCCCTATTTCTGGAGTGCTGCCCTATTTTATCCTCCCAGAGAATGGGCATGGGATAATAATGTAAGGGCTTTTGGGGAAAATTACTTCAACCAATGAACTTGCTCCTCCTAAGCATGCAAGCTCCTCCCCAGGAAAGGCCGGAACTAGAGAATTGTCAAGTACCAACTTAACACTTAGTAAGAACCTAATATCTCATTATCTCATTAGCACTTAGTAAGAACCTAACATTTTGTTTTGATTTCTTTTGGTTTTAATCTAAGCACATAATCAATTTATGCTGAATTTATTGAATGGTGATTTTTTAAAATATTAGATGAATTACAAAATAAATCTTTATTAAACCTTGAATTAAATACAAAAGTCTAATCAATGGACATGTAATTTACTTCATTTTCTTTGCTATCCCAAGGACTGTTGCTATAAATATTTTTGTTTATGTTGGGCCTTTGTTTCTGTCTTAAATTGCCTAGCCAGTACTGTCATTGGAAGTCTATAGATATAGATGGTTGGGTTATTTTCCAAATTGCAAACCAGATTTATTGGGTCATGTCAAAGCTTCACCAATCATATTTCCAAACACATCTTCTCAAAGTCTCTCTGTTCACTCTTTGTTTTACTTTTCATCTTTGCAAGTTTGAATTGAATGAAATAAAATTACAGTGTTTTTTCACTTTCACTTTATATTATTTTATTATTGATCACTTGGAGCATTTTATATGGCATTTATGATATGTAAATCTTCTTTTGAAAACTTCATATCTAGTGATTATTTTTCTGTTGGGGGAATTCTTCCTCTCTGAATAAAATCTTTTTATTTTTGCCTAGAAAAAAATATTTTTATCTCCTTATGCAAATCATTTGATCTGTAAAATGCTACAGCTTAGTCAAGAATCTGCAAAGTATTTATAGAGAAGGAAAATAGTCTCCTCATTATACCCATTGGAAATAAGAATTATGCTCACTTTATAATACTGGCAAGTTCTAGATTTCAACATGAGCCTTCTGGCATTTCTAAAAATCTTTCTGCACTATGTGAATCTTCAAAGCAAAGACTTTTATTAGCAAACATTTACAGTGACATTTCTGGTATTTATAAAAGAGAGAGTATCTAGGCACAGAAGAAAGCAGCCAAATATGAAATGCAAAATTGCCATGTTCCAAAAACATATTTCTGTAAAGAGGTCAGTTGCCCTTGTCTTTTAAGTTGACTTAACATCTCTATTTTAGTCAAGCTAGAAGAAACTTTTAATGCATTCTAGTTCAATTCCTTCATTTTGAATATGAGGAATGAGGCTCATAGAATTTATTTATCAAAGTTCTAACAGATAGTAAATGACAGAGCTGGAATTTTAACCCTGGTTTCTCTGACTCTAGGTCCAGTGTCTTTCAAATCAACAAGCATTTATTATGTGCTTACTATGTGCTAATCACTGTTCTTCCACTTTTTAGTTTATTTTAAAAGCCTCATTGTGGCGTAATGAAAAATCTCTGATTTAGTACTCCAGAGACTGAAAAGTATATCATTTCCTTATCATAGGACTATAAAGCAATAACTTATTCTGGGCCTCAGTTTTTTTCTGTTGGAGCAGAAATGGAGCAATCATATTTATATTTCCTACCCCTAGGGTGTCATAAGGAGGGAATGTTCTAATATCTTAAATCAGTAAATGTCAGTTATTATGGTATTTTTCCTACCTCCTCATGTAAGAAAACATAGCTTTTTATAATATATGCAAAGGATGTTCTTATAAGATAACAGATTCATAGACTGAAAATTATAAGAAAATTCAGAGGTCATCTAACCTTCATTATATAGATGTAGAAATTTAGATCTGAGGAGAAAATATTGCTTTGGTCCAGGTCATACAGAGAATAATAAGGAAGGGTGAGTTCTAAACTCTTACTCTAGAGCTATTCAATAGCTTTATTGAATGACCATTGGTACATCTATTATATAGATTTACATAACATTTGTCTGTGCTACATAATCTCCACAGAGAAGAGTGAAACAATCAAGATTTGTGCTAACATTCATAAGATCTTTAAAAAAATGGAAAAAGGCCTCTAGTGCACTGGGTAGCTCCTTGATTCAGGATTTGTGGAAGACCTTGAAGAACAATCATAACAAGAGGAAAAAGCATGCCAGGTTGCAATTTGTATTAGTAGAAGGAGTTCTGGAACTGAGAAGGTCATGCATATGCTGAAATATACAAAAAGGTTCTATGGCTTTAAATTATGATAAATTGAATATTCAGTTCTGTAACAGCAATTGAATTAGATTATTGATTTAGACACAAGACCAAGAACAAATAAAAATAAGACAATCCTCTTGGTATGGTGAGGCAATCTAATTTCATACTACCTTTAAAAACATATTGAATATTACTGCACCTAATGGATCTTATATTCCAACCACCCTGTCAATTTATTTCCCACCCACACCTATCTCTCCGGTCTAGAAAGCATACCTTCTTTACTTTTCCCTCTTAGAATACCTAGCTTTTCTCTTAATTTAGAATGAAATGAAAACTAGTGTTTTTATAACAATTTTCAGGACCCTAACTTGCAAGGCATTTTCTGTGACCCTTCTCTTATGATAGGTTGCCTCATTCAGGCACTCACCTTTGGAAATAAAAAATCAGTCTCAGTTGTATCCAATATTGAGATAAACTGTTAGACAGAATTTGATTGTACAAGACACCCTTCATTGCTCACTAGATATCAATATACACCTTTTATGTATTGAGGATAGGAGGCTAGGAGAAACAGTAATAAAGCCCCAAGTCCTACACACGTGTATGTATCTATATACTATGTGCTAATCACTGTTCTTTCACTCTCTAATTTATTTTAAAAGCCTCATTATGGCATAAGGAAAAAGTTCTGAACAAGTACTCCAGAGACTGGAAAATATACTCTTATCATTTGCTTATTTAGGTGAAGGAGATTTAAGCCAAGTCCCACAGTAATGTGGCCTCTCAACTCCTAACCTAAATCCCTACCACTCCCATTGTCATTCCTTCTCTGTTCCTTCCATTAAATGTATATTTAAAACATACTGTATTAGGCTTCCAGCCTTTCTATTCACTATGCTCTAACCCTAAAATACTTCTATTACCACAATTACCATTCTCCTCAATTCAGCAAAACTTGTATTAAATACCTGCTATATGCATTTGCAAAACATTGGACTCATTGCTAAAGACAAGCACAAAAGAAACAGGCACTAACATCAAAAAGTTTACATTTTTCTGCAGGTACATAAAGCTTAGTAGAATACTAGGAAACTTAAGGAGGAAGAAGACACCACAAACAGAAAATCAGGAAAGTCTTGACAATGGAAGTAGCTTTTGGACTGAGGTTTGAAGGAAGACAAATATTCTACACCAAGAGGCAGATGAGAAGAATGAGAATTCCATGCATAAATGATGGCTTTACATGGTACACATTAATAGGAGATGAAGTGTCAAATTCAGGGAATAGATAGTAATAAATTTTGCCTGAAAGTCTTTATAGAAAAATAAGAAATAAGCCTGAAAAAGCAGGTGATGAAAACTGAGAGATACTCACCTAGACAAAGGTTGAGGAAGATACTGTGCACCAATTAATTGTACAGTTTCTGATTTAGATGTGGTCACTGAAAGTTATACATTTAGTAAAGAAAACTGTATATTACTTCAGGGCAGGAGAACTAAATCCAGAGGAACCTACCTTCCTGCCCAAAATTGCTACAGAGATTCCTAAGATATTGATTCAACCCATTAAGCTTGAAAAAAAAAAAACCTGACAGTCAATTTGACATGGATGCTAGTCCAGATGTCCATGGGGATCTGATAGTCAGCTTACACCAACTACTAGCTGGGAAATCAGTCAGTGACAAGGGAATTAATAAAGCTTATTAACCCAGTCATTGGTCTAAGTAATGATGTTATAGATAAACATGCTGATATAGTTACATATATATCAGAGTGACAACATTGAAGATTGCCCATGTGTAAAAAGCTGTGAGTGTAACTACATATATTTACTGCTATACAATTGAATTACTACAATGGGATATTCTTGTTCTATAAGAAATGATAAGCAGGCAGATTTCAGAAAAACTTGGAAAACTTATATGAACTGAATAAAGTAATGAGTTGAACAAAGTGAACAGGACCAGGAAAACGTTGTACACAGTAAAAGCAATCTTATACAATGATCAGCTTTAATAAACTTAGCCCGTCTCAGCAATATAATGATGGAAGACAAGTCCAAAAGACTCAAGATGGAAAGTGCTATCCACACCCAGAGAAAGAACTATTGTCAGAAGACAAAGTATACTTTTTTCAATTTTTTCTTTTTTTTTCTTTCTCATAGTTCTTCCCTTTTGTTCTTATTCTTTTTTTCCCATAATATAACTAATATGGAAATAAGTTTAATATGATTGTACATGTATAAGCTATGTTATATCACTTGCCATCTAAGAGAAGGGGAGTTGAGAAGGAGGGAAGGAGAAAAAAATGGAAATCAAAATCTTATAAAAGTAAATGTTGAAAACTAAAATAATAATAATAGTAAATCTAAAAATAGTCAAATTACTACATATTTAATTATATATCTCTTAATTTGTGGTTATAATTATATAATAATGTTTTGTTTTATATTCATGCTATAGCAATTTCTCTTAAATTTTATATATATTCAACTAATGGAATACTATGATAGAGTTCAGGATCTGAAGTTAGGAACACTCTTTTTGAATTCAAACCTGGTCTCTGATACTTACTTGTTATATGACTTTGGGAAAATCATTTAAACCTATTTGCCTTAGTTTCCTCATCTGTAAAAAATGAGGCAGAGAAGGAAATGGAAAACCACTCCACTATC
The DNA here is from genome assembly GCF_048593235.1 of Sminthopsis crassicaudata. Lineage (NCBI taxonomy): Eukaryota > Metazoa > Chordata > Mammalia > Dasyuromorphia > Dasyuridae > Sminthopsis > Sminthopsis crassicaudata. Next base: position 257,552,429 of record NC_133617.1, on the reverse strand, counting down.
TTTGCCAAGAAAACCTTAAATGCACATCGTAAATTGTCAGACCCAACTGAATAATAACAGTATACTACTGCTTAGAGTTAAATTGTATCTTATAGGTTGGCCTATTGATACAGTTATTATTGAAGTTAGCTAGCTTAACATTGTTTATTTAGCCATGGTTACCACTTTTGACTAATTGCTTTGTGCTCTAGATATTAATGTACTGCCATCATTTACTCCCCTATTCAATAAACTTTGACTTCCTATTGCTCACAGAAGCAAATACAATTAAGTTTTGTTTGGCATTCAAAGCCCTTCTTAACTTAATTCTCCCCTATCTTTCCACTCTTCTTATACCTTACTTCCTAACAGTTACTCTTTGATCTAGTAATAGCCTTCTGACTATTCAACAAAGAAGATATTTCATATCTCAACTTTGGACACTTTCTCCAATTGTCTTATATCTGGAATGTTCTCCCTATCCTTTTACCATCCTAGCTAAGATTCTACCTTCTACAGGAAATCTTCCCTAATACTTCTAAATTCCTATGTTTTCTTCTTTTAATGATTTCCTATTTATCTTCTATATTGCTTGATTTGCATATATTTGCTTATATGTTATCTCCTGCATTAGATTGTAAGTTCCTTGAGGATAGGTTCTATCTTTTGTCTCTTTTTATATCCCCAGTATTTACCACAGTGTCTGGAACATAGTAGGCACTTAAAAATGTTTATTGAAATGAATTTAATTTAGATGTCCATGTGTTTTATCCCATATAAAGTTAGAAATGTTATCACTATGGTATCTTCTCAGCTGATTTTCAGTATAATACCATGTCTACTGCATGTGGTATTAATGCACATTTGTTTTATATTGTTTTCAATGGTACTGAAAGTTCATTACATGGGATGCCAGGAAAATCACCCTTGTTTTAAATCACTGATGTTTGTGTTTATGTGTATAGTTACAGATTTTGGACTTGAACCAGTTTATCTTTACAAGGAACTATATAGTCAGTTTCAGCCCAAGGGAGGAATGTAACTTGAGACTCTAAATCCTTTAACATGAGGTTCTCTCAGTGGTAGAGATCAATGTCTTATGCCTGTATGAGTCAAATGGATACTGACAACCCCACCTCTCTTGTTGAAGAGAAAAGTAGATTAGGAAGAAGTCAACGTGATAGGTGCTAGCAGCTTCCATCATGTCTCTATTTCTAGATTGCTACACTAGAGACTTTGGGGAATTTCCCCTTAGGTGATAAGTAGAATTCCTGTTTGAATTGTTATCTCACTCCCAAATGGGAGAGCTCCTTCACTCTGTATTCTCCTAGTATACTTTCTCTGATTTCTGTTTTACTATCAACTTAGATAAATGGGCTTCTTTGCTTAAAAAAAAAAAAAAAAAAAAAAAAAAAAAAAAAGGAAGAGGCAACCACTAAGGACCTTAGATACCAAGTATAGATTTTGTATAGCCATTTTGCAGTTGCTGAAGATTCCAGAGGTGACATGTTGAGATCTGTGCCTTGAGAAAATTATTTTGGCAACCATGTAAATGATGAATTAGAGATTAGAGAAAGTGGAAGCAGAAAGATCTATTAGGAAATTATTAGGATAATCCAATTGAAAGGTGATAAATATATTGAGATCTGTGGTGGAACTAAGATTAAATGAAGCAATCAATGCTAATATAGCAATAGATCCTTTTATATGACTCACTTAAGGCTTTGACTAAGTACACTCTAGGAAAAGGTAGAAACAACAAGGCAAGAGAAACCCATTGACTTCCCATGTTGGTCCAAAACTTATATTCAAAACCAAAGTGAGAAGGGATACAACCAAGGATGTTTCTAAGGAGCTTCAATCATAATGGTGTTCAGGCCATGGCAAGATGAGAGAGTACACAAAGCCAAAGACCACTCTAAGAACTTGGCAAATTGTTATACCAAGCTCCTTGGGGCTCCTGTATTCATCTTCACCCCATGTATCACAATGACTCAGGAGGTATTTCATAGAAAGAAGTGATTAGATTTCTACCCCTGAGGTTACTGGCAGCTAGATGCCAATTAGCTAGCTAGGAAACTGGAAATGCCTAGCTTAATAGGTTTCATGTATTGAAGAATTCTGATAATAAGGTTTAGGGTGGTATTAAATAAAAAGAGCATGGTAAAAGGAGGTAGGAGGATACTAAGGCATGAACAGCTTGATAAAAAGCAAAAGCCTAAGATTCAACCCCCTCCTCCCCCAAAATAATGCAACAAAGGACTTGAAACAAAGGTATTATCTATGTAAAGGGAGAAAAATGAAAGGATTCAAGAAATATCATGGAGGCAGAACAAATAAGAATTGACAATTGATTTAATAAGGAGGGAGAGTTACTAAATTCTAAGTCTCAGTTTGCTTTTCTGTAAAATGTCCTCTAAGGTCTCTTTGACTTCTAGGTCAATGATCCTATGGACCATTTAGTTTTACTAAATTGCTATTCTTGTTTTCTTCCTCCTTTTCCTCCTCCTCCTCTTCCTTTTCCTCCTCCTCCTCCTCTTTCTCCTCTTCCTTCTTCTTCTTCTTCTCCTTCTTCCCTACTTCCTCCTTCTTCTCCTTTTCCTCCTTCAATTTCTTCTTCTCCTTTTTAACAAGGAATATTTCACTGAGTAGAGATAAAAAAATAATATAAAAGCAAAATATATTAAACTTCAAATAAATATGTGTGTGTACTTTCAAGTGCACTTTTGAAACTTCTGGGGCTATGATTTTGAGGAATATATTTATTTACATATACAATCAGAAAAAAATTAATCTGAGCCCACTATACTTAGTGTTCAAATGAATTTTCTGAGCTAGTGGAAAATATAATAACATTTTCTAGGAAAACAGTTGGAGTTTCTATAGTTGTGAATTTTACATAAAACTGTGTGGTTCTAATGTCCCACTTTTGAACAATTTTTGTTCTTGCTAAGCTGCAATGATAGAGTTAGAGTCCCAGGACCAGTGAAGAAAAAAATGTAAAATCAAATCAAAGGGAGTAATTCAGAGTCAATTATAAGATTACTAGACTGGGGTTGGAATCAAAGAGATAATCTATCTTACAGACTTGTGGATAGGAAAATACTTTATAAATCATAAATCACTATGAAAATCGAACTGTTAATATGATTATATCATGATCTTGGAGATAGGGCAAAGGAAGAACAGATGAAACAAACAGGAATCAAGTTCAGGACACATGAGAGCAAAATGAGGCTACTAAGCCAAATTCAAGATCTCTGGAGGTCAAAAGCAGGTGGGCCAAGAGAAGCAATGTAGGACAGACTGGGACTCAATAGAGAGAGGCAAAGAGGTGGCTTGTTGTAGCAGGTGGGATGTCCTATTGCAACTGAGCCTGGCTTGGAGGCTCACTCTTTCATGCTCAGCCCACCTGCTTCCCCACAGGGTTCAAATGAACAAAATCCTTCTTTCTCTTCCTTCCTATGATTTTCTATAGAAAGTTTCCTTCCCATTTCCATCTCTCTGGTAACAATAGAGATTCCTATGGCTAAAAGAGTTGTATCCTAAGGAAATCAGCAGTCATGATTTCTTTAAAATTCTCAAGAAGTTCATTGACACGACCCACATTTACATGTTAAAGGGCTGAAATTTTTTGATTCTTCCATCTTCATGTAAAATATAAAATAGCCACAGGTTTATTTAGAAGAGAATTTTGGAGGTGAAATTAAATATATATATATGAATATAAACATATATAAATTTCCAAATATTATCTTTTACAATTTGTACTTTTCTCTTAACCCACCAGTGACCTAAAGCAATATCAGTAACAACAACATATAGCTCTGAGAGGTAGAAAGGGCAGTTATGGCAAATCAAGACTCTCTGTATTCTTTAGGTACCAAAACTTGGAGGAAACTTTGTGGTTTAGGATATTGTTTTAAAATTTTATCATGATATAATAAAAAAAATTTTTTAAACATTACAGCACTTTCTTATGAAAAATAGAAAAGGATATTTGTATTTTCTTATAAGGTTTTTAAATTTAATTTATTGTTAAGGTTGAAATGCAAAAATAATCCAATAATCATTCATTCTTTTTTTGTTCTTAAGGTAGAACAAGAATTTGTAACAAAAAGCAACAACTAAATTCAGAAAATAAGATGATATCTATTATGAAGTAAGTGAAACTATAACAAATATAAAATCAAAGAAAATTAACTTGAGAATGCTGACAATCATTAAAAGAATTCAAACAAATACTTTCACAAGATAATGTCTTTTTCCTTTAAAACAAGAATAATCGTCTCATATTTGACTATAAGAGCACCACAAAATAGAGACAAAAGTACAAAATAAGAGAGAAAATCTGAGGGCAATGGAGAAGAAAAGAGAAAGTAGTCTGTACAGTATGGGTAGATGAGAGACAAGGAGAGCATAGAGAGGATAGTATATGAATATATGCATTGATTATCTTTAATATATAATACTCTTACCAGATAAATTATCACCAAGTTATAGTTGATCTACTTTTAAAAATCTATAAAATCATAACTTAGAGTTATATAAGTATAGTTTTTTGTTTGTTTGTTTGTTTAATTTTTTACCTAAGGAGGCAGCTAGGTGGTGCAGTGGATAGAGCACCAGCCCTGGATTCAGGAGGATCTGAGTTCAAATGTGGTCTCAGGCACTTAACACTTCCCAGCTGTGTGACCCTGGGCAAGTCACTTAACCCCAGCCTTAAAAAAAAAAAAAAAAAAAATTTAATTTTACCTAAATTTCAGATTCAAATAAAAAATTTAAGATATTAAATATATTTTATTCTTGACATTTGGCTCCTTTATGACCCCTTATTTGTCAAAGTACTAGAATCTATAGGGATTCTATCCAAATCATCAAAGCTTAGCCATTCATAAGAAAATTAATGAAATAAAGTCCTTTCTGCTCAAGAGATTTGAATGGGAAAATTCTAGATCAATTTAGGGATCCAGAGTATCAGAACTTGTCAGTTCCTTAAATTTGGAGAGTCCAGTTGTGACTCCAAATTTTGTCACTATGACTCAGTTACCTATCTTTTTTGTTCCTCACCTCATCACCTCATAACAACCATGCTAGATAGGTATTTTTATTATCCCTATTTTACAGTTGAAAAAGTTGAGGAAATCAAAGGTTAAGTGACTTGCCCAGGGTCACAGTGGTTGTCAGTATAATGAGGGTTAATTTGAATTCAAAGCTTTAGAACTCTAGGCCCATCTCTCCCTCAACCTACTTCTCAACCTAGCTTCTCAGGGCAATGTATTTACTTTTCCACAAAGGGATCTCTCTGCTATGGGTTCAAGAATAAAGTCAGGACCAGTTTCAATTCTAAGAGAGCCTAACTTATAATGTGAAGAATTAAAGTTTCTTTTCTCATATTCTTCAGTTCAGTACATCCCACACACAAACTCCTAGTTTTGAGTTTTGGCTTATGTCTAAGTTTCTCCAGAGGGCTGAGAGTACTACTTGCTCATTGTCATACAGTCTGAGTCAGTCTCTTATTTCAAGTCTCGTGTTTATAGCAATGCACCATGCTAACTAACTTCTCAGTAATTTGTTAGCAGCTAGGTAGTATAGTAAGAGGCAGCTAGCTGATCCAATGAATAGAGCACTAGACTTGGAGTCTGGAAAACCTGAGTTCAAATACAGCCTCAGACATTTACTACTTGGACAAGTCACTTAACCCTGTCTGCCTCAGTTTTCTCATCTTTAAAATGACCTTCAGAAGAAAATTATATTTGCCAAGAAACTTCCATGGATAGTATGGTTCATGAGGTCAGAAAGAGTTGGACATGACTTAACAACAAGGTAGTATAATGGATCAAATATTGGACTGTGTTTAGTTCTGTGATCCTGAACAAATCATCTAACATCTCTCAGCCTCAGTTTCCTCAACTATAAAATGAGGAAAACAATAACAACTATTTCACAGAGTTATTGTAACTTTCAAATGAGATGACAAGAAAGCCCTTGCAAAACTTAAATCACAATGTAGCTATTATTTTTGTCATTATTTAAAAGACAGAAGAAGTAACATGAGAAACTGTTATTTAGGACCTGACTCTGATCAACAATTCTGAATTGAAAGTAAAATCAGCAGGGGAGACTTGGAAGCCCTGAGGAATAAAAGTCTGAAGACAAATAAGTGATCCTAAAGAAAGGAGGAAACTGTCTAAAAAGAATGATTTGGACACCTAGGGAAATCATCAACCAAATCATCAAATTCAAAGGAGACATCCTGGATAGAATGTAAGTACCTTAAGAACAGGAACTTTTTCTTTTTTCATTTTGTATCTCCAATGCAGCATGTCAATAAATAAAGAACTAACTGAAATTGGAAAACCATGGATTCAATTTCCAGCTTTGATACATACTAGTTCTATAAACCTGGGTAAGTAATTTAACCTTTCATTGAGTATGTTAAGTAACTATAAGGCTATACATTTTAGAAAAGGCAATTAACATTTAATAAACACTGGAAACTCAGATACAAATAGAAAATAGAAAAGAAAGGCAATCTCTGTCCCAAAAGAGCTTATATTCCTAAAAAACATAGAAAAGATACTTGAAGAGGGTAAGAAAAAAATGAAGATAATTGTCACCCTGGAATTCCCTATGTCAATAAAATTCCAAGATTGGACCTTACCCATATTCCTATTGTAATGCCAGAGAAACTGAGGCAAGATAGAGATTAGAGGGTTTTTAATATTTTATTTGAAAGGGATAGATTGTGTTGGGGGCATGTTGCCTCCAGAGATGATGTCCAAAGCATCCAGAAGCTAATGTGTGCTTCTCATGAAGTATATATACACATGTGGCTCCAAGCTAGCAGGGAGTAGACTGAGGCAGGGGTGGAGTCAGAACACTGAGAGTGGTAATGTACTATCAATCCAGTTCTGATAGGGTAAGTAGGGAGAGGCACCAGACATTCTAATAAGTTGGGATCAAGAAGAACAATGACAGGATGGGGGGAGAGGGGAGGCACCGAACATTCTGATAAGTAGGGAAGGTCTGTGGTCATGAAGTCTTAAGATAAGAGGTTTTTCTCCTTATCTGGATCATGATGATTAAGAAAGGGGATGTTGCTACTAGGCAGAACAATTCAGGGAAAGTGAAGTAGAACATTTAGGGAAACTGAGGCAGAACAATTAGGGAAACTGAGGCAGGACCATAAAAGGGAACTGTGGCACAACACTATCTCCACTACCTACCACAATGTTTTCAGCATAGTAGATGAATAATAAATGTTTATTGAACTGAAAAGCAAAGATTCAAATTTCACTTCCTGTCCATTTCCAGTTTCACCTTTAGAATAAGTGCTAGAGAGATTAAATATATATATACATATATATATATGTATATCCTCATACTAGAGGGTGAAATCTAATTCATATCACAATTTCAGAAAACCATTCCAATTATTCCAGCTGAAAATTTTTCTTCCTTCTCCAAATTCCTATAGCACTTTGTTTCACAGAAGTATAGAATCTTAGAGTAGATAGTCTAGAGGCCAAGTTATCCCTGAATAGTAAACCTTTCTACACTGTACTTGACAAATGGTCATTCAGCTTTTACTTGAAGCCCTCCAGTGATAAGAAGGCTACCATCTCAATCCATTCTATTTCTGCATATCTCTATTTTTAGGAAGCTCCCTCACCCCACTTATATTAAGTTGAAACCCACAACTTCTGCCAAATGCTCTTAGTTCTTTCCACTGTAGTTAAAGAACATTGTCTCATTGTGCATATAGCATCCTTTCAAATAATTCTCCCTATCCCCAAAGTCTCTTTCCTCTAGCCTAATTATCAGTAGCACCATTCCTATGGCACTGAACCTAATTGTCCTTCAATTTCCTCATTTAAAATGAAGGAGTTATGCTATGATCACCAAAATGGTTTCTTTCTACATTTTTTTCCTATTAGTTAATGATTACTGAATTAGCAATGTTGCCCATGTCATATTCAAAATAGCAATAGTTTTGAATTGTAAATTCAAAATGGCTAAAGGTTTTTTGAAGTATTTTTCTTCACTTCAAACTACAGAACTCCTAATGTTTATTTCAACACTAAAACAGAATGGAAACTGGCTCACATCCTAGCACCACTTACATGTAGTAAAATTGTGTGGTTTTCGCCAACAAGACCTATTTTAATCAAAATCTGTCATCTGAAATAAAATCTACTTTTCCAGTATGATATAGAATGATTCCCCTGAAGATTAATATGCAGAGTTGTAATGCTGAGCTCTTTGAAATGTTAGCTGTTGTATAAATGATACATTGATTCAATAAGCATTTATTGAGCTCATACTTAATGCAAAAAAAAAAAAAAAAAAAAAAAAAACACTTTGAAGAATAGGAATATGGGTGAACAAAATTCTTCTCCTCAGCTAGCTTTCAGTCAAGGGAAGGAGGAGAAAAGTAATGAGAAGGGATTGAGACCTACAGGAATAATAAGACAAGACTGGATTTAATAGGGTGCTATAAAAAAGGGAAACAAATTTGAGGTACAAATGTGAAGTACAAACAAAATTAAGAAGAGAAAGATGGCATTTTTAAAGTTTCATGCAAAAGATAATATTTGATCTCTTTGATGAGAGAGTAGAATTTGGCATTGAAATGGCAGAGAAAGACAGAAAGATCATTTCAGGTACACAGAACAGTTTTAACAAAAACATGGAGTCAAAAGAAAATGGGATCTTATCAGGAAGTGATAAGTAATCTAATTTGATTGGATATTAGGATTTATGAAGAAGAATAGTGAGAAATGAGATCATAGATTTAGAGTCAGAAAGGACCTCAGGAGTTATCTAGTCCAAATCCCTCATTTTACAAATTAACAGAGGCCAAGAGAAATAAAGTGACACCAGTCAAGTCACAAGTAGTAGCAGAGATAGATTTCAAACCTAGATCCTCTTATTTCAAATCCCACATTTAATGCCAAGCTAAGGTATTTGAACTTCATTTGGATAATGGGAGAGTCATCAATGGGTACTAAACAGGGAGAGTCATGATTTTTTAAAATGTACTTCTATAAAATTGCTTTGACAATTTTCTATAAAATTGATTGGTAAAGATAAGGACTAGAGGTAGATTAGTAATATTCCAACAATTGAAGAAGGATAGTAATTACTATAAAAGATCACAGGAGAAGATTATGAATTCCCTTGACCCTTATAGTTTAGATGTGGACCTGTCCAAATTGAAGTTTGTACTGTCATTTTCAGTCACGTGGGAAACTCATGGAACAATGAATACAGAACTGGCCTCAAAGCCATTAAGACTTGAAGCTCAAGCCTTGCTTCTGACAATAAAGGCTGTGTGAACTCGGGTTGGTCAATTAACTTCTTGGTGTTCTTGGCAATGTTCTAAGGATCTAAGTTGTAGAGAAGGTGCCAAGTATGGATTAATGGAAGAAATTGACTCACCATAGAGTCTTTTATATCAATGAAATCACGGGTTCTATTCTATAAGGGGCTGAAACTCTTGATACAATGCACTGAGGTCAGACAATTGATCACTTGAGGCTAATTACTGATTGGACAATACTCTATAAGAATATGCTTGGAAAATGGCAATTCCCATTATCCTGTGCTGGCCGAATCAATTGCTGTATACAAAGAATTGTGGGAGGAACTAGGAGGTAAAGGGAAATTAGCCGGGTCACTTCTGCAAGAGAGACGAAGAGGTGAGGTCACAGAGATCCTATGCATCCACTTCATTTCTACTGCTAAAGACCAAGAATAAAGACTTGTTTATCCTGAGTCTGGTTTATTCTAAGGTATCCAGGATGCTAATGCAGTTGCCACACTATTTCTATTCCTATGATACAAAACACTACAACATGTACAAGAATACTTAAAAATGAAAGGTTCATAAAATTAGATCTAGTTGTACAAGGAACTTCGGCAGTTGTGGTGGTGGTAGAGGTTGTTCAGTTGTTTCAGTTATAACTAATTCTTCATGACCTCCTTTGGAGTTTCCTTAGAAAAGATCCTGAAGTAGTTTTCCATTTCCTTCTCCAATCCATTTTACAGATGAAGAAACTGAGGAAAAGTTAAATGACTTGCATAGGATCACATAGCCAGTCAGTATCTGAGGCTGGATTTGAACTCAGGTCAATTTGACTCTAGGCCCAGCATTCAATCTACTGAGTCACCTAGCTTCCCTAACTTCCTCAATTTATATTTGAGAAGAATGAGGTCCAGGATGTTTAGATGTCTTGCTTGAGGTCATACAAAGAGTAAGCATCAGAGGCAAGTTTTGAACTCTGATACTCTGGTCCTAGAGATCCACAACCTTTTACCACATTAATTTGGACACTGCTATTGCAGTGATTCTAACTCTTAGTGAATTAAGTAAATAATTTACTGAATGATTTACAGAGAGTGTATTGTTTTTAATTTCCTGATTGATGTCCAATGTCCTGTTTTTCTATTTATTTTTTAATAACCAAACTCTAGAAGATCAACAGAGGGATTTATTCAATAAAGGTAAATAACTTTGACCTCTAAGACAGTCTGATAGAGATAAAATAGTATTTTCCCCCTTTTTACATTTTATTTTCATTCTTTGTCTATTTCACTCAACATTTATTCTTAGGATTCACAGAATTACCTGAAAACAACCAAATGTATCAAAAAGAAAGTGTACTGGAAATTAAATAATTATTGGGGAGATGGGGTTAAGCTGGGGAAAGATTAAAAGTTCCCAGAGAGACCCTAATTTTATTACAAATATATTATCCCTTGAACAACACAGTGATTATTGGCTTACTTAAAGTTGGAGTAATACAGTTTACTGTAGATTTCTGGTAGTTGGGAGTCTGTCCTTATTTAAATGAGAAAATAACCTTCAGCTCCTTTAAAATGTAGAGTTTGGCATTTTACAAAATTTCATAGGGAGAAAATGTAATGAGTCAATAAACCCAATTTGGAGGCTGGTTATTGTCACATAAATTAATTTGCCTGCTAAATGATCAGATTCACATCCACCTTTTTCCCTACCATCTGCCTCACAACAAAGTTGGCATTGTAGTCCTTTGAGAGTGGACCGTAAAAGTGCCATTACTTAAAGGCTTATTATCTACCAAGTCATTTTGAATTCCAATTTCCCTGTGACTGACCAGGTACAAAGCAAAGCTTGAATTTTCTAAAAATAAAAATGAGAAGACAGAGTTGCCCACTCTTAAAGACAGTTCTCCTTGTGGAGGGAGGGTCCAAGAATGCAAGAAGAGTGTCTGACCTTGCACCTTTGATAGACTATCTGCCATGGCATAAGACTCTCATTAAATGGGAAGGTGGCAGACCATATTTCCATGGCTTGCTTTTGACTTGTCTCTCCAAAGTCTCGTGATCTGTGAAATCTCTCATGACTGTCACACTGAGTAATCCCATCCCATTTCTCTGCACAATCAGGCACCTGGCAGGCTTTGCCAAGCAGAATGCTTGTTAGGGAGGGGTACGCAGAGCCAAATCTGTTCTTTAGCCAAGTCCTAAATATGACCCTAAAGAAATCCAAAGGCCAAGTTAATCCCAACTGGGATTTTTGACTAAATCTTAACCAGAGGGGGAAAGAAAATACTTTTTAAAGAAGGAAAAATATGAGAGGATTATATAAGTACAAATAGTAAAATAAAGGAAAAAAGATTAATTCAAAATAACTTGTATCATTATTCATTAGTGGGCTAAAAGCTCTTTCAGAACTGAGGTTATGTCTTTTATTGCTTTTTTGTGTATTCCCTCCCCCACCCCTCCACCAATAGCATCTGGTATAGTATTTTGTGCATGCTACTCCAGAAATACTTGTTGACTAATATATAATTATCAAAAGATATAATTCTGAGATTTATGGGTCACAGGCCCACAAATACATGGATCATATGACAATAAAGATTTTCCATTTCCAATACAAGTTGAGAAATAGAAAGAAATGAAGCACATTATTCATGCAATCATTTGTAACATGGTGAGAAAAAGGAA